>NC_137978.1:45582525-45870718 GCF_963924665.1 Micromys minutus
CCAATCATAGACTCTAGCCTTTTATTGACCAGTTAAATTGGGAGAAGGTTCATATGACATCATTTTGAGCACATGAGGATCTGCTCATCTGGGGCAACCACTTGAGGAAACAGTATTTGGGATTAGAACATGAGAGTGTCTGACTAATCCACTACTTTTCCTCCTTTTTGTCCAAATAAAAAGACTTTCTCTTAATAGTGATAGCAACACATTGTAGGAACGATTAGAAAAAACAACAGTGAAACCGGTGAGGTAAGAACTACATTCATGACGTTCAATACATTTATTTTTGACACTTGGATAAAGTATATTATTATCTACCCTATGTTAATGACTTTAGACTTTTGTATCTAAATCATCTTCTTTCCTGATTTGTGTTACCATCATTAAAAACATCATCTTAGACCTAGAACATCTTCTTAATCCTGAACAACTCAAGCTCAGGATAAGATTATGCTATCTAGTCTTTAACCATATAAGAGGCCTAAGAAGGAATAAATATTACCTGAGTATTCAGGAAGCACAGGGATGCAGTTTTCAAAAATTATAAAAAGTGTGGAAACATCTGACAGCCTGAAGAGTCCCTAATATTCTCTATGATGTTGGAGATTCTATCTTCAGTCTTCTGGCCCAGAATATCTGACAGACCTTTAGTGATGCAGGAATTATGAAAGACTGCTTATTCTATCTTGGCAGAGCTTGGCAATCGATTTCCCTAAGTTCATTTGTCCTTTGTCTGTAGATGAATTTAGGATATTTTCTTTGCCCAATGGCTAGCTTGCAACAGTTGAAGCAACTCATGTGGAGGTTATCGTTGCTCTTTATCTTCTTTCAAGTTGAATAGGGCACTACCGGGAGCCAGCATGTCTCAATGCCAAAAACGATCTTAGATTAATAAAATTATGTTTAAATGCCATATTCTGTGAGCCTCTAAGATTTTTGAAGACCATCTATCTACTCATAGCATATCTAAGCAAGCAAACATTGCCTGTCTCCAGATACCTGTTCAACCCAGGATGTATATTCCTGGGATAATCCAGACTAATATCTAACATGACTGTGAGTTTGATTGATTGACTTCTGACTTGCATTATTTCATTATCTTAAATAATTTGTAACTGCAGTTAGTAAAAGGACTTGGACTAAACCTTGTATAATGAAATGAGTTGCATAGCCACAGTGCCTATCTAAGAGTTGAAACATACATAAATTATGTTGTAACAAAATTAATCTTAAATTTTGTATCAATATACAGAGGGTTGTACCAATGAAAACTTTAAAACTTTATCAATATGCAAAATTCTGTACCTATGTAACAAAATTTAACTTCAATTTTACATCAAAACAAAGATCTCTACCAATGTAAGATTATGCTATAATTGTTTTTCTGGTTTAAGAGTAGATTCAATTATCTACCCCTATATGTCTCATTTCTTACAATGTTTCTATATTCCCACTTTTCTTCTCAACCCTTTACCCATTATCTCAGAAAGAAAAGATAGGGCAGAGGAAAGGGAAGATAGAAATCCCTGAGTCTAAACTCCATATTTTGTTCCCTCTCTGTCAAAGACCATAATTGCTTGTAACCATCCCCTAAAATAACAACATATCTATAACTCATAAAATGATCCAAACCATTCACCCCAACATCAAAGATGATAGTCTTCTTATAATTGCTTCCTGATGAATTGGGGCAAAGAATTCCTTTTGGGGGCCCGAAAGGAAATTAGAAAAATGGTTACATCAAAAGAAAGCTAGCTGGCTCTACTTGTTGTCCAGTTCCTATGTGTTGAGAAAGATCAGGGCTTAGCCAAAGTCCTGACTGTAATAGTATTAAGGGTTGGATGAGTGACCTAGCTGTTCTGAAAATGTCCCAGAAGCAAGTCTTTAGAGGAAACATCTTCGATACAGTTCAGGTAGAATCAAGCAGGGAGTTGGAACAGCAGGTCCCAGCATCTCAGCATCCCCAAAGGTGAATCCTGTCAGGACTGTCCTCTTGGTCTTTCAGTCTGTAATATACAAACCTTACATGCAATACATAGTCCTGTAAAGATGTTTGTATGGAATGTGCAGGATATATAGATCAATTAAGGATGATTTTCTGTTCTTTGACCAGGTGAAAGACAAGTGTCTTTCTTTAGAGGTTAGTTTGATTTATAAAATTTGATTATATAGCTTGATTATAACTGCAGTATAAATCTCCATTCGTGCCATCTGAAAGGATGGTATGTAATAAATCATGAGAATTTTGTAGCCACAGCTTTATTGTTTCTTACCACAAGTGTTTCCCTGTCTGGTGATGCTGGGAAGGAAATGTGGGGCTGTAATCTGATGCCCACAGAGTTGCTGGCCCCGCCTACCTCTGGATAAACATATGAACAACCTCAGCCAATCAGAGTCTTCCTGCTGTCTGGGATTTGATATAGGTGCAGGATCACAGTATAAGGCCCCCATAGCCTAGGATAGGTCCATACAAAGAGGGAGGGTACCTGTGACAGAGGTAGAGTTATGGTGGGGACCTAGGAGGCAAGTCCAGGACCTGCTGGTAGGTAGGAAGATCACATGATAATGTGGTTGCAGCCTGGATCTGTAG
The DNA here is from genome assembly GCF_963924665.1 of Micromys minutus. Classification (NCBI taxonomy): domain Eukaryota; kingdom Metazoa; phylum Chordata; class Mammalia; order Rodentia; family Muridae; genus Micromys; species Micromys minutus. The sequence goes on from NC_137978.1 coordinate 45,585,119, forward strand.
GCTCAGAGCAGAAAGGTCCTGGGTGCTTTCTGGGGTAGCCATGTACATATGCTTATATCTATCCCACGGTGCTCTCTGCATGGCCCTCTGGGCCTTTAGAGAATTGAGATCCCTACTGACAAGATAAAATGTAAAGTTTGAGACTAACATACAGAGGCAGCAATCAGAATAATCTTATATGGTGTAGTGGTTTGCTTGGTGCATGGGGTGGCACTTTTTGGAAGTATGGCCTTGTTGGAGAAAGTGTGTCACTGTGGGGGTGGCTGAGACCCTCCTCCTGAAAGACACTCTTCTCCTGTTTGCCTTCAGATGAAGATGTAGAGCTCTCAACTCCTTCTCCAGTACCATGTCTGCCTGGATGCTGCCATGCTTCCTGCCTTGATGACAATGGACTGAATCTCTGAACCTGTAAGCCAGCCCCTATTAAGTGTTATCTTTTAGAAGAGTTGCTTTGGTCACGGTGCCTCTTGACAGCAATGGAAACCCTGACTAAGAGAGACGGTATGGCTTTCTCTACTAATCTTATCTAGCTGTTCTCTTGGACCTTGCACTATGCTGGGTGGTAAGGACTTAGGACAGAACAGCTCTGGTCTCTATTGATGTGTATATAAAAAAGAAAAGATGATGTCCCAGGTTTCAGTACCAATGTTAGGAAAAAGATGGAGAGAGTGGGGGTGGGGGATATGCTCCATGGAGGTGCAGCAAGGCATGGGGGCAAGAGGGATGCCTCTGGGGACCCATGTTGGGAATCCCTTCCCCCTGAGGGACCAGCCACATAATGGTATAGGACAGAATAGAGTTCATTCAGGTCATGGGGGAGTTATGAGGGTAGTAGGGGCAGAGAGAGAGAGAGAGAAGAGTAGAGAAGTAGAGGCCGACCATGAGCATGTGGAGAGAGAGGGGGGAAGGGAAGGGAGAGAGGAGGGCCAAGAGCAGGAACAAGAGAGGAGAGAGGATATGAGGATGGGGGCAAGCAGCCCCTTTTATAGTGTCAGGTCACTGGGGCGGAGCATACCTGGTTATTGCCTGGTAACTGTGGGGTGGGGTTTACAGAATCCCAACATCTATGCTCATGGATGGTACTTTCTAGAATCATGGAGCTTTAAGTGGAAGGGTCCTGCAAGAGCCTTTTGTTCCAGAGAACAGAGGGCAGGCTGTAGAAGAGCTGTCTGGAGGTCAGCAAGAGTAGATGGGAAGGTGATTCTGAGTTGGGGAAATTGGAAGAATAATTTTCCTCACCAAGCTGTGACCCTTGCCACTGGAGGCGGTCTCCTTGATGCACTAAAGTGGCTGCTCATGCTGTGACAGCTAGAGTGGCGACCCCTACCAGGGCCTGCCTGAGTTCTTCAAGAGGCCAGAGTAGCACAGACGTCCAACTGCCTCTGATTCCTACCACTGCTGGGAATGCCCAGGTGCCATTCAAAACCAGGGCTGATTCAGGGCACAGCCAGGGCTCCTGGCAAATCTCAGCTGACCCCTGTTCAGTGGCCAAGCCCAGCCTCCAGCATGCAGCAGTGTCCCTCCTTGGAAGAGGCCCCTGGGACAGCCCTGAAGACTGGGGTCACCTCTTCCCAAGCCGTTCTTTCTCTAATCTCCAGAGAGCAGGTTCCATTTTTAAGCTCCCATGATGCAATCACCTCGGTAAGATAAAAAGTTATGCGGCTTTTAAAAAAAAAAAAAATGTTTAGCACTCTCAGTTATGTGTGCGAAGTATTATTTTTATAAAACAAAAAGTAAATGGGCTCTTTCAGCCAAGTCGCTTTCAGGAACTGAAATTGTGTTATGCGCCTGACTTATGTGGCTGCCGAGCTGATCGTGCAGAGACCGGTAATGAGAACCGGTGGCCCCTTGAGCCCTCTGTGCCGAGTCTTTCTCCTCAGAGGTGATCGGCTGAGCTTTGGACGACCGTCTCTCCTGTCTTCCCCCATCGCTGTCCTCATAAACACTAAATCATGTCCTACATCGCTGCCTCCTAGCTGGCCGCCATGATGCGCGGGCCCGTGGCTTGTTTCTGCCAGCGGGCTCCCTTCCTGCCAATGTTATTGTATTTTTAGTTCTTCCTTTGGTTACCTTGGAAACGTGAAAGGATGGACTCAGACGTTTATTCCTGTGGAAGTTAACGCTGTAGCTTTGAAGGGACTTATCATTGACACAGACAATATGGAGGGCCGTGCGCTTCATTCCTGGACCGGTTTACGTCTATCCGTCTCCTCTCTTTTCTTTCTTCTGGGCTGACCTCATCTTTAGGCTTTCTCTGCCCTGTACCACAGAATAGATACCCACTGGATTTGGGTTCTGTTCCTTGCAATGCGTGGCTTTGTCTAAAATAAACCATCCCCAGGGGCCAGGTCACATTTCTACGGGGACATGTGCCAGTAACTGAGATACAGGAAGTGTTCGCTGAGGCCGAGCCCATGACTGTTCAGATTCTCCACAAGAATTGATTGGGGTCCTGCTTTGTGATGGAACAGGGGAACCCAAGAATAACAGGGGAGGCTGTCAAGTTGGTCAGATCTTAACTGTGGAAAGTAAACAGAGAGAGGGTTTCATCTGGGTTGACTTCAGTAATGGGGAGAACCGAGACCCCAGGAAGACTTCATATACAAGGAATTTAACCCTCTTACTGTAGGTCAGAAAGGACGACCTGAGAGCCTGATGCTGTGCTGAGGTTAAAGGGTTAGAGATGGACTATGGAGATGGGCAGAGAGAAGAGTTGCACAAAAGTCCTGTGGTGAGAAGGGTGGTGTCACTCACAGGAGGCTGAAGGTTTGGAGATCAGGACAGAGGGAGAGATGAGTAGTCAGGCTCCACCAGGAGGTGAGTTCCGCCCCCGCTGCGCACTGCTGTCTATTAATGAGACAGGTTTATTCTATATCGCAGAAGAAAGAAGGCATGGAGCCTGGAACAGCAGATCAGGAAAGGGAGGAGATGAGAAGTTCTGTGCTCTGGGGAGATTCCTCAGCTCCTCATAGGGATGGCCTGTTGGGTCTGGGATAGAAGCGGAGAAAACTGACTTCAGAGACAAGCTGAAAAATGGAAGCTTTATTTTCTGAGCGCTCAGGAAGGCAGCCAGTTTGGGATCTGAGCTGCCTCCCCGAAGGGAGATTGTGCAACATTTTCATAGGCTGGGACCACAGAGTGAGGGGGATTGGGGTGGTCTGTTGCATCGACCAATCGTGTTTTGACACAAGGGGTTAAGCAGCGAGGAAGTTAACATAGGCGACAGGGCCTTATCCGGTCACCTGGTTTCGGGGGTCCTCAAGTCAGCTTTTCTAGTCAGGTCCCCTCCTAGTGTCTGGCTGCAAATTTATAGTGATAAGGGTACAAAGGAGCCAGCAAGCTGAAAGAATAGTCAATGAAGTCAAGACAGGCAGCACAATGGTGACTTGTGGCCTTAGTTTAGATAGCGGGATAACCGTATCTTCCCCCTTTGCACCTCTTACTGGTTAACAGACACACAGCAAACCTCTGAAGAAGCAGGACAGGAGTTGGGGTCCTGGGCCTGGGGACATGAACTCACTTTTGACCCTATCAGCAAGGTCGAACTTGTTCCTGAGATGGCTAGACTCAGGAAACTGTCTCCTAGCAAGGAAAGTACTAGAACTGAGAGGCCAGCTAGGAAGCAGCTTCTGGCAAGATGTCCCTGCAGCTAAGGGAGCTTTCTCTTCTGCCCTGGCTGCAGCTTCCCCTGAGCCTGTACACAGGGGTCTCTCTCTTATCCTGCTGGGGGTAGAACCTTTCACTTCCACTTCGAAAAGAGAAGCAACTCTTACAATTGTGTCCAGCATAAAATCCAAGACTCCCAGAAAGACAAAGAATATGAAAATGTGAGCCAAAATCATGGACCGGATAGTCATAGGTCATCTGCCTCAGAGTGATCTTAATCCAAGAGTGTCAGCTGCATGTGTCAGACCAAGATGTGGGCTGGTGAAATATGTTTCCAATAATAAAGGACAGGAAAGGAGACTACAAAGTGAGATTAAAAACTATAAAAAATAAATCAACACAGGCTGTGCATCTCTAATGGGAAAAGCACAAAAGAGGAGATTCCTCTGTGTCACTGTTCTGAACACATGCGTGAGACCAAAAGTGCAGAATCCCAGACCATGAACCTTACTGGATGCTAATATTGTTTAAAGATAGGTGTAAAATTCCCTTCAGGCTGAGTGTAGTTAGGTGTGTATGAAACATAAATAGATTGTGGGTTTAAATGTGAGTCTTATCCTCCAAGTAATGTCGTTATGCATATGCAAATATTCCAAACTCGGAAGCCACAAGAACTCAGGTGCTTAACATTTTGAGTGAGTGGCAATCAGCTTGTAATTTTAATGCGCTCGATAGCTTAATTAAAATTTGAAGACAAAAGGAAGAATCAAGAAGAAGAAAATATTTAGAAAGAAATTTCCAGCTGAAGGCTTTGGTGGATAAAAGGTAAAGAATGGGCGTCTCATAGACCTGCAGATTAGCCAGAGAAAAGTACAATTCATGAGTGAGACCTGTGGTCTCAGCAGGAAGGGTGTGGGGGAGGGGGAGACATGGACAGAGGGAAGGAGTGTAGACAGAAGGGGAGGGGGAGAGAGGGGACAAAGAGAAAAATAGAAATGAAATATTGGCTGAACTGTATTTATAGGTTTAAGAAACTCAGCGAAGCCACAGTGGGCTAAACACAAAATACGTCAAACGGCTTTTTCAAAGCTGGGAGGACACGGAAAGCCTTTAGAAGAATCAAATTGATGGACTGGGGTTGAAGAAAACGCCAGCGGGCCTGGTGGGAAGGAAGGAGGGTCGGGGGATGGTGGACTCATTCCCCATGGCCAATGCAGACTTGTACAGCCCGGGGGTGGAGAGATGTCCAGTATTAAAGGTGAAACCTTTATATGAGACCTGTTCCTATATTTCAGAAGGGGAAGTTGAGGCTCATAGAGAGGGACCAGTAGAACCTCAGGCCAGCTTTCTCTTTCAATCTGATCTCACACCTGGCTGCAGACATGAATACTCCCAGAAGTATTCAAATCAGGGGTGCCAATGTGTATGACAATCTCATTTTCCTGTGCTCCAGACAGTAGTATCATTAGCTCTGATGTGTCATTCCAGTCCCATCACCAATTAGCACACGCGCTCTGTGCCCGAGACACTCCAAAAGTCTAGATCCACCAACTTGCCCAAGCGAAGGGTACCCACTAAACACAGGCCCCACACAACCCCGTCTCAATTGGTGTTAAACTTGGGGCCCTGCCCGAACTCACAAGTTAAACACAAGCCATCCACCTAAATCTAGCAACAGCCCATCAAGTCACCTCTGCAAAATGCAGACATTTTTATTTCTACTTTTAAAGAAAACTGAGAGGAAGTGCCTTTTGTAACCCTGAGGATGCTTCCCCCACAGGCCTGGGCCTCACCCCTGCAGTGAAGCACTCTTCCCAGTGTGACCTGACACCCCTATTTTGTTCTCTCCATCAAACAGAGGTGCCAGGTCTGGGATGTTTATTCTTAAACTTGAGCACAACAGGGGTGGGGAGGGGAGTGGGGGGGAGGGAGTGGGGGATGACAGTGGGGGCGTGATGTGGGGTGGGGGATGGGGGTGATGTTTCCTTACTGTGTCCTGAGGTGGATGGCCTGTGAGCAGAGATCAGTCACCGCATAGGCAGCCTCCCTACTGCACCCCAGGCTCTTTATTTCTTCTTGTGATGGGGAGCATCTGCCTTTTGGCATGAGTTTGCAGTTCTAATAACATGACAGTTGTCACAGTACACTGTGGAGACCAGGGCAACTATTCGATGCCTGCCCCATCCGGTCACGTGTTTAGCAGCATTGTTTCGTTTTGTTTTTTAACTAATTAATTGTTTTGGTAAGCTTGTTGACTATATTGTTCCTTATATATATATTTTTTACTTCCCAGGAAAATATATATATTCCCACTTCAATCTTATTTACTGGCCATTTACTGTATTAAGTCCTGCTGCCTTCCCTTGGTGCTGAGAGTTCTCTCCAGCCCCACGCACAGCATTCTTTGACACATCGGAGGCTGGCCGGCAGGAAAGAAGCTTCCAACTCAGTTCTAGCATGACCTCTCTAGGCTCTGTAGCTAGAGAACATGATATCTTCAGAAATAGGGCTTTGATATCTAGTTCTCATGGGTCCCACATTCCAGGCTTCATTCCATGTATGTATGGGAGGAATATATGTACATGTGCATGTGTGCGCACATGCGCAGTACAGGTGTGTGTACGTGTGTGAGGAAAGCACTCTTTCTCTCTCTCTCTCTCTCTCTCTCTCTCTCTCTCTCTCTATATATATATATATATATATATACACACACATATACATATATAAAAATATATATAGACATACATTTATGTGTATATGTATGTACACATATATATACATGTATATATGTATGCAAGTATATGTTTATATGTATACAAGTATATAAGTATACATTTATACATGTATTTATGCACATATCTATATACATATATAATGCATATATGTATATATGTAGCTGGACATTTTGGCTACCTGTGGGTTCTTCTTTCTCTCACCCTTCTCCATCCGTCTTCTTCCCTTTCAAGCCCCTAGCACTAGATAGAAGAGAAGAAAGGACAGAGAGGAAAGGTGTTGATGATATCATTATATTTATTATCAGATTGCTTCCTGCTGATTAGAGGCATTGAGATCCTTAGGGCAAGTTCGATTTTTGCCAACAGGATATCCAATGTCTTCTTTAAGACTCTTTGCACACAACTACTTGATAAATAGCATCCAACCACCAGCTAGCCAACCAGCCCCTTCTATCAGGGCCCCTAGCATTTATATACCCCTGAGAAGTCCCCAGAATTCCACATGACACCCCCTCACAGAAACTATCTCCAGCTGGCAAAAGCATGCCTGGTACAGCATGAGGCAAATCATAGTCACCTGCTGTGGACAGTCTGAAGCAGCCCCACTTGGGATTAAACATATTCACATAATATTTCTGTGTTTTTTTTAGAAACCAAAATTCTCATTACAAACACACACAGACACACAGACACACACACAGACACACAGACACACACACAGACACCTCCCACACACAGACACAGACACACACACACACACACGCTGAACATGTTTAATTCAGGTCACTTATATCGACTTGGGTGAAGAGTCATTTACAGGACTATGGGCACCTCACCTGTGGCAATGAAGAAAATGTTTCTCCTCCTCCCGCAGCAAGCATTAATTGCCTATAGATCCACTAGCTACTATTAACTGCCTATGAATCCTCAGGAAGAGGTGCGGCTCCGTAAGCCCCTGCCTGCTGCTCCATGACAAGGCCTAGTAATGTGCAGGTTCGAGAATACCTTGGTCATATCAGCTTGGAAGACAGCTACGGAGACGGTGCTCTATCTACCCTCAGCCCTAACATCCTTCCTGTCCTCTCTTCCTCAGCGTTCTCTGAGCCTCGGCAGGAGCAATACAATGACTTCATGGCTGAGTGCTCAGCACGGGTCAATGGGCATAGAATATCTACGCAGAGTACCATCTGCTAAAACATTGGCAGTGGCTTCCACACTAGGGCTTTGGTCCATGTTTACAGTGCCAGATGTAAATTCCCTACTGGAAAATGGGCTTCAAACCCAATCAGAAAGTAATGGGTGGTCACCACAACAAAGTTTCCACTATTATACCACGGGGAACATGTTGTGTGTGTGGTTGGCAGTATAGCATGCAGTGTCCACAAATGAGTCACAGTGTTGAAGAGAGTTCTCTCTAGCAGCACGAGCAGCATCGTTTGCCACTATGAAGGCTGACCGGCAGGAAAGAAGCGTCCAACTCAGTTCTAGCATGTTCTTTCTAGGTTCTGTAGCTAGAGAACATAGTATCTTCAGGTAAAGGGCCTTGATATCTAGCTCTCATGGGCAACCAACTATAGTAGCAATTGCCCGTCTAGTTCTGAAGCTTGTTTGGTAGAAGCTTCCTGAGCAATTACCTCAGAGGGAAGCAGCCCGTGCCCAGAATTTGGATTTCCCTTTAGTAACCTGAAGCCTCTGGCTTTCCAGATTTTTCTTAGCTCTGACCTGTACTAACTGTATCATCTCTCCTCATAGCTTTTATTCTCTTCAATCAAAGTACAATGATAATAAAGACGTAGATCTTTGTAAAAAAAAAAAAAAAAAAAAAAAAAGCTCTGATCCAGAGAAGCACAAGGACCCAAGGGAAGGGCTAGGGGTCATAGAACCATGACCTCCTGTACTGGCCTTTTGTGTGATATGAATTTGCCTACAGAGAGTATGAGTTAGATGTGTAGCTTTCTGTCCTTTGTCAGAACCTCTGCTTGGCCATGGGCGAAATCTCTCTGCAAAAGAACAATGGGCAAAATTTCCCACACTAATGTGAAATCAGAAAGCAGGCATGTGCTCATCATGAAACACCATCCACCCTGAAGCCACTCTGTGAACTGTCAATAGTGCTTTAAACCAACCTGCACAAAGGCGATTTTTTTTAAAATGAGAGACTAATTCTCAAGCATGGCACAAGGCTTAGTATAATTGGATGACTGTGTCTCACAACTCTTTAGAGGTCTACCAAATGATTACTAACATAAGGGAGAGTATTTCTAAATTAGGAGTGAATATATTTGAGTGCCGTGTGTGTGTTCATTATTTGTATAAAAAGCAGATGGACACTACATCTGAACTACATAGAGCAGGTTCCGGATCACCAGTGTATCTGCATCTGGTCTTCACAAGCTTGTGACATATTCGAGACCAATTGGATATTCAAACTAGGCATTACATGGTTAGCACCTAATGGGTCATGATGGCTCTGCAGAGCCAACTCACAACCTTGGCTTTCCTCAGCGGCCTGGGAACCAATAATCAAATGGCCCACGAGTCTCCTAAGTCTAGGTAGACACTCTCAGCCAGGAGCACTTCTGTTTCCTCACCATAGACCCTAAGTAATGTCTGTTCTCTTTGCTGGATAGGAGAGAACACATGTTTTACTGTTTAAGAAGAGGATGTTTGGTCTTCTGCACTTCCATATTGTCTGCTGGAACTATCTAAGGTTTGTCAAATATTTAAAAGTTCTTTCATCATTCAGATCTTGAGTCAGAATTCATTGGTAGTAGTATCTCATGGTTCCTTCCAAACGCAGTATAAAAAAAATGAGTAGCATCCTTATCAGAGGGTCTCTGACTTGCTGACAAACTTCAGCAGTGGGAGCTTCTAGAGTGCAGGTCATTCCCTCCACTTTCTCTGGTGACAAGAAATGTCAACTAACGCTTGAGTGTTATTTTACCCTCTGAACACATGCTTGTGATTTTTTTGTGATTAAGGAGAGGCCACTGTCACTCTGCATGATCAGGGTGTCACAAATCTAGAAGTAACTTCCCTTAACAAGCATACTTGTCGATCTGATTGCATGTTTCCATGGAGGTGGGGAATCGTTTTGCCCATCCAGCACAAGAAAAAAAAAATGTCATCAGAACCAGAGTCATTCCACTCTGTGGTTGAGGACACCTGGGGTAAGTCCCTTCGCCAGCCTTGATGAGAGAAACTTCCTCTGAACTGGGTAGGACAGTCGAGGGGCAGCAGCCTGGGACGAGTTTGAGAGTTATTTTTATAGTGTAACTCAAAGGATGAACTTCCCCCTGGATCAGTTCTGCTGAGCCCCTGCCTGGCAGAATTCTGTATCAAGTTCTGTAAACCTCACAACCACAGTGAGAGCTTTCGAGCAACCTCTTCATAAATGTCCATCAAATGGCCTCTGGGGAGACAGACTAGTCCCTTCTTATTGACCCCAGGGCCTTGTGAATCTTCAGAGTAACAGCTCCGTAATGCCTCTGCACCTTCATTCTCAGTGAGCTGTGATCCCTCCCACAGGGAAGGCTGGTCCATCATTTATCATAAAGTTGAGGCAGGATTTGGGTCTTGAGTTCAGGACACTTTCACAGCAGTCTGCTCTGCAAGGTCACTTCCTGCATTTTTATGTTACGGTTTTCTACCATCAGCTCCTACTCCGATTCCTGTGGCTAATGAAAAACCTAGGCAGTGAAGCGGTTGCTAAGAGATTTGCACCTGTAGGGGAGAGAATTAACATCCCTGATTACGAAGACACGGTTTTGTCTGAGTTGTATGTGGCATTATTGGCAATTAACAGATCATCTCTATTTGTCAATTTGACTAGATTCAGAATCACCTAGGAGACACACCTCTGGGCATGTATTTGAATTTTCCAGTGCTTTCCCCAGAAGGGAAAAGCCACCCTGAATAGGGGAGACATCCTTTGACTGGGCTAGTGTTGCAGGGTAAATAAAACGGAGAAAGAAGAAAGCCAGCCAAGTACCAGAACTTCCAGCTCCCAATTTCATGTAATTAGCTGCCACAATTGTGACTGTTTTCTCCTGAACTGTGAGCCAAAATAAACCTCTGCTATCATAAATTACCTTTCGTTATTGTTGTTAGTGATTTGATAAGAATAAAAGTAAATGTATAGAACATAGGTACAGAGGAGTGGAGCTTCTACTATGTGGTTCCTTAGAACTGGCTACAGGAGGCATGGAAGAGTTTAGACCCCTGTACTACAAGAACCTAAAGTGCTGGACTTAATGGGTCATTCTCGCCAGTGTTGAGCAGAAGACCAATAAAAATTTTGACAGTAAAGTCCCAGATCACAAGGTTTCAGAAGAAAGTGAAGACTCTACAGAAACTTTACTAGACAGTATTTGTGTTATATAGCATAAAAAAGAAAGAGGAATTAAGATTTGCCTGCTTTATTTGAATAGAGAGGAATTGTAAGGAAATAAAGTTAACGCATGCACGTGCACACACAGACATCAGACAAAGCAATGACTAGGTTGTTGGAGGTGGTACTGAGGCAGCTCGGCATCCCGGCTGTGCTGGGTCATTGTTTTCTTTATTTTTCCAGCTTTACAGTTGGATAAAGCAACAGTGGACCAGAAAGGTGTGAAAAAATGTGTGGTCTGGCTGGGGGGAAAAAGCTCATAATGTGGAGGACAGGACAGGTTTGGATAAAGAGTCTGTCCTTGTTAACGATGTAATAAAATTAAGAAGAAATTTCACATTCTGGATCAGAACAGGAGGAAAGACACTCTCAGGGCAGTGTTTGTAGGACTCAGGTCTAAAATCAGCCATTACACACACCAAAAACAAAACAAACAACCCCTCCCCCACCACCAACAACAAATAACATTTGCTTTTAAAAAATGTGGTTGGGAAGTTCAAGCCTCCAGGGAAGCAAATGCTGGAGAAATCCTTTTCCAGATTCAAGCAGCCATGGTGCTATAAGACCAGGCAAACTTGGTGCTACCTACATCTCTGCTTTTGTAAGTATACAAATAAGAGAGTGGGAAAGTGGTGGGAGCTCTCACCAAGGTTCCAGAAAGCTCTGCGGCCAAGTGATCTGTGGTAGGGCTGGATTCCCTCCGAGGGACTCCCTAGAGGCCATTGTGTGAAGCCATATAGGTGAAGCTCAAGTTTTGATGGAGATCTCAGGATGTTGGACGCACAGGACAGTCACTGAGAAAAGACCTAAGCATGAGTTAGAGACCCAAAGCAATAGAAGAGCTTCAGGGCAGAACTGTCCATACTTGTTGGAGCCCAGAAGATGCTGCCAAGAGCCCCTGACATTTGACACCATGCTAAAGGGTTTGGTGCTTTCTCTGGTAGATTTCAGTCTGGTCCTGTCTTAATCTCTCCTCCCTGTGCCAACATTCTTCTGGAGGAAAAGGAATGTTTACTTTGCTATTGTATATTAAAAGCCAGTTGATCACTAACATTTTCCCCCCCTCTCATTCACACACACACACACACACACACACACACACACACACACACACACACACACACCTCCCCTCCCCCACCAGGGACTTTCTCCCGATGACTAACTCCATGTAACCACCCACCTCATTTTCATAGCCTTAGCCAGTCCTGCTCACCTGTTTTCCCCATGCATGTTCACATGCATTCCTTCAAGTTAGTGACACCAAGTATATATATATTTACACACACACACACACACACACACACACACACCTTTCCAATACTGGGAGATACCTAGGTATTGAAATACACAGTATTGACAACCCTCTCACTCATTTCGGTTGTGTGGGAAACCCAACAATGGCTGATTTAATAGCATAGCCAGACCCTACTCTCCTCCTGACTTACTTCCTTAATTTGTCATAGTTGACAAACATAACCAGGCATTTTCTCATTCCCTCTGCCACATGTCACCAAATGGAGCATCCTTTGCTTGTGTCTCACTGTCAGAGCTTCACACAGGGTCACTGGGGTCCGAGAAGCACCACTGCTGGGAACGTGTTACCATTTCATTAGTTACCTCTCTAGAATGCTCTCCTTTTCTTCTCGGCCATGGAGACAGTGATGGATCAATACTGCTATTGCACTTCCCAGGTTAAAAAGAAAGAGGCTTTGTCGGGAATTCATCCCTGAAGCTAGCAGGGCTTCCTGAAAAACATCCAACTCCCTCTGCCTTGTGCCAGGTCAATGAGAGGTGAGGATGCCTGCATGAGGGTGATTTCTTTGGCCTCTTCCACCTCTCCTGTTGGGAGCAATTCAACCTCTGCAGTTAACTTCTGGGCTAAGGCTTGTAGGGATGAGTCAGGGTGGCTGATAGGATATAGGTGAGGGCTGAGGGGCGAGGACCCCTAAGAAGCATAGGTACCCAGGGAAGCAGAAGAAAGTCTTAGCAGTGCACAGGGTGAGGTGTTAAAGGGACCATCTAAAATATTTTGCTCTGTATGTTAGAGCTCAGCACAAGTGACCACACAAATGCGATTTTTTAAATCTTAGTTGTTGGAAAAAGAGACCTAAAAGCCCGAGTGTCTTGCGGTTCTCTTCAATATTCCAGAGTAATGTCCCATTCAAAGCTCATTGCCTTCGATCTCTCACTTATATTGGGGCCAAGGGACATTACTTCAAAATATTATTTTGTTAACCCATCACCTATAAATGCACTCCGTTTGGTCAATAACCAGCCCACAGGCACTCTTTGGATAGATGTTTGTGGTTCCCATTTGTATCACATTTTGTATCAATCGCACCCCAGGGCCAATGGGCCCAGAGAAGAATGTGCTCCTAACCTGGGTCATTAACAATTTCAGGCCTGGGAACCAATGAAGCCAAACTTGTAACAAACGAAAGAAATAAATGTAACACTGGTTCTATAAACTTATGCAGAGATCTGTTAGCTATTCCTTAAAGGAAGTGTTGCTCCCTTTACAAAAGTAGGGACTGGGGTAGTTAAGAAGGTGGCGAAGGAGACCCTGGGGTCCCTTGGGTGTCTGCTTCTCTGAAGAGCCAGTCATATTGATTGGCACAAAGAAACGAGCCAGGAAAGCACTGGTGATGTCTGTGGGCCACAAACTTTCATAGTAGAGAAATAAGCATCTATCGGTAAAAAGTTGAACCATGAGCAAAGCAGGCAGTACATTGTATCTAAACGCAGGCTTACAGGCAAGCCCTGAATAGGCTTTTCCAGGACAGCAGTGGGCAGATACACTTAGGTGGTGGGGGTGGAGGCCACTAAGTCTTATTCTTTTAATCCCAATGCTGGGTGAAGGCTTGGTCTATAATTAGAAATGAGTACTTCAGAATTTGTCTTAGAACTAAGAGGAAAGAAGAGTGGGGTGGGGATATTGACCCAAAAAATTGTAGGTATGGGGCACAGAGCGTGTTCCAGTTTGTGTAGACGTGAATTCAAAAGAGCGAAGCCTTTGACTAAAGGTGTTCCATAGCTTAGGCTCCTCAGGCCACAGAGAGGGAAAAAAAAATCAAGACATGGGATTGGCCAGTAACCAAGACTGGGAAGTCTGTGAGAGAAAACGCATTTCAGGGAGACGTGAGCTAATAAGCTAATGAGGTTGATCCCTTGTCGAGGCAATTTAGCACAAGACGCTAACGGAGATCTACAGGACAAAGTCGTGGGAGACAGAAATTTCCCTACTGCCTACTGTGGAGGGATATTTTTCCAGCTGGAGGTCTGGAATCTTCTTATACAAGGAGAATCTTGCTTGAGATGCTGGCTGCCTAACTCCCATTACCCCGGAGATCAAGCCAAGGTGCTTGCACCCCAAGTTCTCTATCAGGGCGAAGCTTGTCTTTTTTTTTTTTTTTTTTTTTTTTTTTTTTTTTTTTTTTTTGTTTAGTTATATTTTATGAAAGGCAAACGAAATACAGAAATCTGAAGTTTCATTTCAGGACCCACCGTGGATTTTGCTTTTTACTCTATGTAACTGTTATTTTACACACAGCGTTCAAAAATACATCTACTAGTAATTGTATCAGTTTTGTCAAATGCAAAGGACAAGCATGACTCATACAAATATATTTTAAATAAGCCTTAGGATCAAATTTAATTGCTAAATGATTCATCTATTGAAAAAGAACTGTTTCACATTCCAAATTATTTTCTCAAACTAAAAAGAGTACAAGTGTATCAAATCTTTGCCAATATTTTTAAAAACCACGTCCAGTTACAAATTAGTTTTAAACTTCTTGAAAATTAATAATCAAATGACTTTTCCTTATTACAGAAGCTTGTCTTTTATACTCATTTTAAAAAGGCAGGCTGACTAAGGGAGAGCAGGGTGGGTGGGACTGTGATCCTGGGGACATCAGGGCTCAAAGGCTCTTAGATCAATCCAGATGACAGCTCAGTCAGGCCTGAGGCAAGTCCAGGCGGCCTGTTTCTGAGTGCTCATCTAGGTCATAAAAAAAAATGCTAGTGACCTTGGGGGTTCCTATATTCCCTAGAGAGAAGTCAGACAGAGGTGTAGTCCTCAGAAGCAAGACCTTTGTTCTTTTTAATATTTTAAAAAAGATTTATTTATTTTACGTGTATGGGTATTTTGTATGAATGTATATAGCATACCAGGAGGCAAGAAGAGGACATTAGATCCCCTGGGATTGGAGTTACAGCCATCTGTGAGCTACCATGGGGATGCTGGGTTTTGAACCCTGGTCCTCTGGAAGCATGACAGCCGGTGCTCTTAACCACTGAGCCATCTCTCACCCCCACTTCAGATAGAAACGAGTTGCTATCTTTTTTAAACCGCTTCCAGCAGGCTTGTTTCTGCCTCGGTAATGGGTCCTGGTTGATCTTAAGTATTTGCCTTATGTAGGGGTGACTCTCATGCTGCCCTAAGGCAAAGCTGATGCCAGTGAACTCCAGTGACTATCATACACATGGCTGTCACCAGGGGTGTGGGGTGGGACAGTTCTAACCTTACTTTAAAGACAGCTCAGATAATTGCCTTAGTCTATTTTATTGACATCTAAGGACTTCATCAGGGGGAGGTTGAAGAACTTGAATATCTTTGCCAGATTTGTCTGACGGCTCTCTCTACTCTGCTTCCCCCTGAGTTCCTTGCTCTTTGTTTTTCAGGTAAACCTGTTGACCACACACTTAATTTTAACATGGAGGTCAGAGGACACTTTTCAGGACTCAGCTCTCTTCTCCAACTTTATGGGACCCAGGAATCAAACTCAGGTATTCAGGCTTGGCAGCAGGCACCTTCACCCACTCAGCCACCTTGCCAGCCTCACCACATGGTTCTTTGCTACTAGATTCACACTTTTAATGTGTACTGGTAGTTTGTCTGCATGTCTCCATTGTGTATTATGTGCCTGGCAGCCTCAGAAGTCAGCAGAGGGCAGCATATGCCTTAGGAGTCACAGACTGTCATGTACCACCCAATGTGGGTGTAGAAAACCAAAGCCAGGTCCTCTGCAACAGCAGCAAGTGCTCTTAACTGCTGAGCCATCTCCCCAGCCCAGGCCTCATGCCTCTTAAAGACTAGTTTGATTATTAGGCTGTATTTGCTCTCTAGTACTTGCCGACCCTTCTCAGTACTGAAGCTATATGCTGATCCAGGAACAAAACTTTCAAATTTGTCCAGCAGTCTGCAAGTGTGACTTTCTTCCCCTACCGCCTGCATCCAGAGTCTTCATCATACAGAGGAATTTATTCTGCTGGGTCCTGGCTTGTTTCTTTCTTATTACCAGTCTCCCAGACTTTGCATCCCTACTGTTGTGGACGGTTCTACAAAGTCAGTGTTTCCCTTAGAGGGAGAAGCTGAGAGGACACAGATGACCATTTGCTTTAAGGAAGAGGAGTAGAGAGATGGCTCTGAAGGCAGGCGTGACAATATTTCATTTCTGCCGTGGCTGATCAGGAGTTTCCTGAACATTTTCTCAAAGAGATAGGTAGATAGCACTGAAGAAAGACAGCTCCTATGAGATGCTGGTGGCCAGACAGGAAGGTTGGGCAAGAGCTCTCTGCCAATTTTACTCCATTCGAATTTCTCCTGAAAGTGAGATCTTCCCCCTAGAGAGAGTCCCCTTCCCCTAATCCCAGACTGGCACTTACTGTCCTGGGCATCAGTAACCCTGGGCCCTGTCACAGCCCCACCCCACCTCATAGCAGAACTGTAAGCATTGGTGTGACCCATACCCAGTCTTGGGATCTTCCTTGATCTGTGCCTCATTCACTACCTTTTAGGGTACATACTTTCCAGAGACAGAGGCCATGTCCAGTGACCTTGGTGACCAGGGCAGTCCTGGTACAAATGAGATGTCACCAGGGATCTATGAGATGCTAACAAGAACAGACATGGGTCTTTCTGGGAACAGCTCTGGGGCTGCAGCTGCAGGAGAGGCTTTGCAGAAAGGGTCTCACACTGAAGATCTCAGCTTGTGCACAGTCTATTGCTACTGAAGGTCCAGGGCCACAGCCAGTCTCTGGGCTCCTTCTCACTCTGCCCACTGTGGACAGCATATTCTCTGAGCACAATGGAACTGAAGCAGAAATTAATCATGGAAAAGAATCTGGAAAATCACTAATTAGTCAAAAGCAAAATAGCATATTTTTTTTTTTTCAATAATCCACAGGTCACAGGGGAAATCAAAAGGGGAATTAGGAACCATGGAATCAAAGTTTAAAAAGAATGTATCAAAGGCTGAAAAAGTCCACCCCTTCGGTGCTCCGGCTCCTGTCAGCAACATTAATGGCATATAATAGAAAAGAAGAGAGGTCTCAGATCAATGGTCTCAGATTCAATCTCATGAAACCAGAATGAGAAAAGTAAATGAAACTCACAATACAGGAAGGAAGGAAATAATAAAGACCAGAGTGAAAATCAATGCTGTGAAAACAGGGGGGGGGGGGATCATAGGGAAGCAATAAAGTCCAAAAACTAGCTCTAGGAGGCAATCAATAAAATTGATAAACCTTGAGTCAGACCGATCAGAGAAAGATACAAATTACACATAACAGAAACGAGAGGGGCGGTATGGATCCCACCGATACATAAAGGATAACGAGGGAATGTGTGGGACAGCTTCCTGTCCATGTGTTTGACAAGTCGGAAGAAATGGACTCATTTCTTGAAAGACTTAAACTCCCAGTGCTTCCTCGGGAAGAAATGTAGAAGGTGAATAGGTGTGAATCTGTCAACTAAAGCTCGCAGTTAAAAGTGTTCCCTCCGAAGAAAAAGTAAGGCTATCATGTCTTCCTGGAGAGTTCTGACAATCAGTTCAGGCAGGGCTCGTATCAGTTCAGCTGTCCCTCTTTATAGGCAGAAGAAGCACTTCCCAGCTCAGCCCTAGTAGCCGCTGTTTCTCTGGCATCCTAGTTCACCAGAAAAGATGGGACATTCTTAAGTCAAATGAGCCTGGCAGTACAGCACAAAGGCATCATGGGTAATGCGCCAGGGTCAGGGACACCTTCACATAGGATTGATCCATCAGTGCAGTTCATTGTGTTGACAAACAGAAGGAAAATAAAAATGGTGAGCTGATGTTAGGGAAGAAAAAAAACAATGTTAGAAACGAACCAACTTTTCCTGATAAAGACATATGTAAATTGTGAATAGAGGTAAATTTCCTCAACACAGGAACACATCTACCAGAGCATGGTAGCTGCCACAGTACCATGGTAAAAGTTAAATCCTTACCCCAAAATCATAAAGAAGCCCATGTCTTAGGGTTTTATTGCTGTGAAGAGGTGCCACTCTTCTTTAAAACCAAAGACAAAAAAAAAAAAAAAAAAAAAAACCCACAAAAACCAAAAACTAAAAACCAAACAAACAAAAATACCATTTTGCTGGGGCTGGCTTACAGTTTCAGAAGTTTAGTTCATTGGTATCATGGTGGGAAGCATGGCAGAATCCAGGCAGACATGGTGCCAGAGAAGCCAACAGTTCCACATCTTGATTGGCAGGATATTGAAGAAGATTGTGCCATACTGGGCATTGCTTGACTCCAAAGCCCACCATTACAGTGATGCACTTCCTCCAACAAGGCCACACCTCTTAATAATGCCACTTCCTATGGACCAATTTACACACATGAATCTATGAGTCTATGGGGGGCCATATTTATTCAAAATACAACAGACCAGGTGTGGTCTTTCTTTGCTTCCATTTAATATGGTACTGATACACTCTAATGAGTGAATATGAGACAAAAAAACATTAAAACAATCCAATATGGATAGAGGAAGAAGGGGGGGAGAGATAGAGGTATACCTTTGCTCATACCAAATTTTGTGTAGAAATATGATGGAACCTATAGTACAAGGGAAGACATATATTCACTCTATGAGATTCTTAAAGCACAGACTATCGAGAACTACATGCAAATGGCATTTAAATGTAAGATTCTCACCATAAAAGATGCTCAGGTCCCACACATGCTACAACACAAAATGCTGACTGTTCTGTAGATTTGCTGCAATTTAAGAACAATTCGGTCCATTTGATAATATCACATTCATTCTAATTAATGTATAAATGTAGAGGAGCCAGAGTAACAAGTCAGCCTTCAAGTACAGGGATGGTGTGGGAAATGGTATTAAGTGATTCTAAGACTCCAAGAACTTCAAAAATTATAGCAGTGTGAGGTCTATCAGGATCAGAAACAGGCACACTGCTCTGCACTGCACTGGATTGTTTCTTTTTTACATTTGTCTGTCTGTCTGTCTATCTATCTATCTATCTATCTATCTATCTATCTATCTATCTATCATCTATCCATCCATCTATCTATCTATCTATCTATCTATCTATCTATCTATCTATCTATCTATCTATGTATGTATCTATTCATCCATCATCTATCTGTCCATCTATCATATCTATCTATCTATCTATCTATCTATCTATCTATCTATCTATCTATCTATCTATCTATCTATCATCTATTGATCTGGGGGCAGGGAAGAGAAGAGACAGAGAGAGAGAAAGAGAGAGGGGGAGGGAGAGAGAGAATATGAGAACACATGCTATAGTCTAAATGTGGAGATCTGAAGACAACTTTCTTCCATCAGGTTCTGGGTTAAACTTGGGTTAATGGCGAACACCTTTTATTTCTAAATACCCTCCCTGCGCTCACAGGCATCACATTTTTGGCAAGGGAATATAAGATTTGAGTTAAAAGAGAATAAATTTGGGACAGATGCTTCTGGGACAAGTGAAGGTTCCTGTGCAAACAAAGATGGACTTTGTTTCATATCAGATCTAAACCCTGAAACAAGTAACTTTAGAAGAAAGTCCAGGAGCTGAGCCTGGTAACTGGTAACTCCAGTCTGGGCTCTCAACAAGAGAATTGTTGCAAATTTGAAACTACTCTGGGTACAAAGTAAATTCCAAGGCTAGAAGGAGAACTTATCTTAAACACCTGACCAAGAGGGCATGTCTGAGGAGGTCACAGACCCT
The DNA here is from genome assembly GCF_963924665.1 of Micromys minutus. Taxonomy (NCBI): domain Eukaryota; kingdom Metazoa; phylum Chordata; class Mammalia; order Rodentia; family Muridae; genus Micromys; species Micromys minutus. The sequence goes on from NC_137978.1 coordinate 45,604,863, forward strand.
GGGATAACCTACTTCTGTTGTTCTGATAAATGGTGGTATTATCAAACCACCTCCTGATTTTTTGTTTGTGAGGGTAGTGTTGCCCTCAACTTTAGCCAGAGTTGTTTTCTCAGCACCGGGCAGAGGTTGATACTCAGACATCCCCCAAAGAGCTAAGAATAACTGTCTGTTTCGGTCTCAGGCCTGAGTGGGGCAGCAGTCAGACACAGAGGAAAGAATGTAAGTGCAAGGAGGGGAAGGAGCCCCGTGAGCTGCTGTCTCCCAGTCACTGAAATCATGAACTAGTTAGTTCACTGCAGCCGTGATGACCCGCAGAGGGCCAACAAGGTCAGTCAATAGCCAACAGACGGCACTAACGGGCCCCAGTGGGCTACCAAAAAACTAAAGCTAACTCACAAACTAAGAGCATGGGAGCAGGTGTGTTGGGGAGTGTCCTTGAGAAGTCGGTGGATATGGCTGAGATATACTGTATAAATGTGTAAAGGTGTCAAAGAATAAATAAAAGATATTTTTAATGCAAGAGCGCGTGGGAAATGTCTCTGATGTTGATGAGGCAAACTTCTTTAGACACAATATCAAAAGTGCATTTTGTAAGGCAACAGACTGAGAAATTGGGCTGCATCAAAATAAAACGTTCGCTTTAGAAAGATGCTTTTAATCAGAGAGCAAAGACAGAGCTTGAAGAAATATTTGCAAATTGTGTATTTTCAAATTATATGTCTCCTAAAGATGTATATTCACCACACACACACACACACACACACACACACACACACAGAGAGAGAGAGAGAGAGAGAGAGAGAGAGAGAGAGAGAGAGAGACTAGGCATGCAGGCGGGAGAGAGGCACACACACACACACACATACACACACACACACACACAGATAGACACACAGAGAGGTATATACTCCCACACAGAGATGCATACACATATAAACACAAGGCATATATACACATACACACATGCATACACATACAGCTGATATAAGGAGATAGTTTAAACATTTGAAGGTAATTCAGTTCTCTAAAAAACTGAGTGACAGGCCTGGGGACCTAGTGAGCAGGTCTCCTCTGCTCTTGGGGAGGACCTGCATTTGGTTCCCAGCACCCACAGGAGCTTGACGACTGTGCAACTTCAGTTCTGGTTCCCTCCTGCCTCCGGCCTCCTTGGGCACCAGGCACACATAGTGAATATAAACGCATGCAGACAACTGCTCATATGCATGAAGTGAAGATGGGTAGGTTTTGGAACGACTATATTAAAGCAGACATTCAAATAACAAATAAGAATAATGGAGAGAGAGAGAGAGAGAGAGAGAGAGAGAGAGAGAGAGAGAGAGAGAGAGAGAGAAAGAGAGAGAGAGAGAGATCAAACCCATAATGTGTTTGGCATGGCATATGCTGAAAATCCCAGCTGCTTGAAGAAAGAAAGAAAGAAAGAAAGAGAGAGAGAGAGAGAGAGAGAGAGAGAGAGAGAGAAAGAAAGAGAGAGAAAGAAAGGGAACAAAGGAAGGAAGGAATAGAGAAAGAAAGAAACAGAGAAGCCAAAATAATGATAACTAAAATGTCACCTATGTCATTAAAATTGAAAAGCCACACCATGCTAAGTGTTGCCGAAGGTATGAAAACAGAACCAGAATTCTTACACATCTCTGGTGAAGAGTTAAAGTGATACCTTCGTTTTGAGGTTAATCATTAATGGGCCGACTTATCAAGTGAATCCACGCTGAGTATCACCCGCAGACAATCAGAAACTATATCACTGGGAAGGGCTGTGCATGCTCATGACAGCCTTGTTGGCAAACATAAGAACAAGGAACAAGATATCGGGAGGAGTCCAAGCATTCAAGACGTCACATCAATAGCCATGACAGTGGCGTGAAATATTCTCCAAAATAAAGTCCATGAAGGATCATATGTGTACAGCATATGGATAAAACCCAAAATTATTGTACCGAGTGAATGAAGCAAGACAGTGCATATTCCACAGAATCCCGGCTATACAAAATGTAGCCTCATTTATTGAGACAGAAAGTATATTGTTGTTGCTCAGGGATGCTGGTGGGTAACAGATGGGAAAGATGAAAGAAAGGATCCAAGGCAACTTTGCACATGATAGATGGTTTACTACTCTGTCTAGGGGATTCTTTTTTATTATTGAATGTATACTGGAATACGCACAGTTGACTGTCTGGTATCTAATCTTCAACAGAGTTGTTGGGGGACAAAAATATGTCTGGAGAGTCGGAGGGTTTCCATGACAACAGTCTATAATTGGCTGCCCTGAGAGTACTCAGATGCTCCTGGCAGGGCAGTGGCCAAGGCTCACTGGGGAAGAGCGCTTGCTGCCAGTGTGCATGCTGGAAGCCTTAGGTGGTGCTGTGAGGAGTATTTCAGGAATGAGGAGGAAGGAGACAGAGATGAGACTCACAGGAGAAACGACCTGAAGACTTACCAGCAGAAGCTGAGCCTGCAGTGCGTGAATGGGAAAGGCCGTCAGTCATCCACGCCATGCCTGTCTTACAGATGGGTGCGCTGGGGCAATTTATGCCAGCTTACGTAAGCCAGAGTTGCTCAGAAGATGGAACCTCAGCTGAGAAAACGTCCCCACCAGATGGCCCTGTGGAGAAGACTGTGAAGCATTTTCTTGATTGTTGATTGGTGTGGGAGGGTCCAGGTCACTGTGGGTGGGGCCACCCCTGAGCTGGTAGTCCCGAGTTTTATAAGAGATCAGGAATGAGCAAGTCATGAGAAACAAGGCAGATGTGTTCCTCCATGGCCTCTGCATCAGTTTCTGCCTTGAGTTCCTACCCTGACATATCTCAGTGATGTTACCAGGAATTGTAAACTGATAAAAACCCTTTTGTCCCTAGGTCACTTTGGGTCATAGTATTTTATCACTCAGTAGAAAAAGATGTGGGGAAACTGGGACTCGGGAAGTGGGAGGGATTTACCCAGAGACACATCAAGATCCGTTGGCAAGGCAGCTCATCTCCTTCCCTCTGACTGGTAAACATGTCAAAACTGGGTTGGGCAGATGGTTCCATGTTAGATAAAGAAATCTGCTGGGCAAATGTGGGGAGCCGGGTGTGAACCCCTAGAATACTTGCAAAAGCCAGACACTGTAGTATGTATCCATAATATCTGCAGGGACATGAGAGGCAGAGCCAGGAGAATCCTTAGGGACTCGCTAGCCTGATGCACCCACACAGAAGAAAGAGAACAAATGTGCCGTGTCTTCGAAACAAGATGGAGGGTAAGAAACAGGTCCTCTGACCGCACATGTGCTGTGGCATGTGTGTGCATGCACAGGTACACACAGATTTTTCTTTAAAGCATTCTGGCACTTGCTTTGTCAGGTCGAAGGGAATGAGTTCGGGCTGTTCCATACTTCATGGGTGGGATTTGCAGGATGTCATTTGACTCACGAGCCATATGTGAAGTTGAATGTGTATCTGACGGGGGAGTGTTTCACAGACATGGTGAGTGACAGGCAGCAACCCCTGCCATCCTTCTTACCTTTGCAGCCACTGTTCCACACACGGGGCAGCAACCCACTCTCAATTCCCCATCCAAGTTTCTTAGTGATTGACCTACTAGATGAGGTTTGCTTTTACCTTCTGTTTTGTTTGGACTTTGGAACTGCATCTCACTAGGTAGAGGAACTCACTAGGCACTCCAGGAAAACCATGTTAACTCCAGATTAACCAAGTTAACTTCAGGACAACCTAGTTAACTCCATGACAACTGAGTTAACTACAGGACATCCAAGTTGACTCTAGGACAACAAAGCTTACTCCAGGATAATCATGTTAACTCTAGATTAACCAAGCTAACTCCAGGACAACCATGTTAACTCCAGGTTAACCAAGTTAACCCTGAGTTCACTGACACCTGCCTACCTCTGCCTTCCAAGCGCTGAGATTACAGGAATGCACTACTATACCTGAGTCAGCTATTTCTAGATACAACCTGGGCCAGATGGAGTACCGGACCTACTGCCAATGTCCTTCCCATCAGACAGAGGACATTTTTTTTCTGTTTCACGGACAGGGAAACTGGGCATTAGAGAAGAGTTTTCACCAATTACTTGTCTCCTGAGTCCAACATTTGACTCTAGATGTTTCTAGGCTTAGGACTCAGGTTCAATATTGTGGCATTTTTTATCACAGAGAGGAGCCTCCTTTCATCCTGCCCTTCCTCTTGGTCTTTCCCCAGAACCCAGAACTTCTGAGATCCCTTTCAACAGGCATCTGAGAGCCATGGCCCACTAACTTTGCTATGACAAAAAGGGGGTTGTGAATCCCCTTGGAAGTCTCCATCCTGTTCTCCAAGGAAGAATCCAGGGACTCTGGACACCACAGCTCCCCCTAAAGCCACTCTTGCTGTTTAGCAAACAAAGATATCAGTCCTTGACTCCTGCTGGCAGCTCAACTTGGTTGAGTCTCTTTAGAATCACCTCCCTGGGGTGCAAATCGTGGTGATTTGGTTCCAGAAGGCATTTCATATGAATAAACTGATACCTGCAGCATTATGAGAAACATAACATCCCATAGACAGGAAGGCAAGGCTTCAGTTGGCCTATTTTTGGAGATAAAAGCTTTAAAGGCCATCAGAATTCTTGCACGTACGAGGGACGAGTCACAAGATGAAAAGCAACTTTAAACAGGCAGCACTAGACCTCTGTGCTACACAGACCCACACAGTGACCCTATCTGCTAGAGGTTCTGGGTTTGGATGGCTTTTGTGCCTTTCGGCTGTGATCCCCTGCCCGGCTGTTCAGCAAAGCCATGGGGAAAACCATTTAGATTCAGGCTCAGAGTTACATACTCTTCATCCTATCTATACCTATATATCTATAGGCCTGGAATCATTAGCTGTAGGCCTGGTCATCCCATCTACTCCTGTAGGCCTGGTTCTTCCCAGAAAATAATCCCTCGCTGGTCCAAGTTCCAAGTTCACATCTTCAGTGCAGCCTGGGTATGTTTCAAGCACTCCCTGCTTCCATTACAGGAAATCAAAGCCAGAAACAATCTTCATGACCCCAGAGCTTCCAAGTAGCCAACACTGGAATTCCACGGGCTGGAAATCCAAACTAAGAATTCAGGCTCCATGGGCTAAGGCAACTACCGTCGCTTTCCTCGGGGCTGTTCATGAGAGCTGTGGGCAGGCAGTTGTCCAAGTAGTGAATGATCTCTGAGTCGAGCTAGGACCCATCTGTCTCTGGGGCGGCTCTTTCTCGGGACCACATTCAATTAACGTCGATTAGTGATTTACTCTGCACCTTCACTTTTATGGAGCTGGAGTTGAAGGCTCCTGCTGAGCCCAAGGTCATTTTTTAGTGGGGGAAGTTGATGTCACAGATGGTAGAAGGTGATGGCAGAAAGAAGGTCCTGAGGCTGGGTGGAATGGACAGGCAGCAGGCATTTAGATGCTGCAGGAGTCTGCCATTGGTGGAGCTGGGAGCCATTAGGACAAATTTGTCAATCTTCTGCAGGGCATGACTAACCAAATGAGACTCCCAAGAGAAGCAGCCCACCATTCATTCATTCATTCATTCATTCACTCACTCACTCATTCACTCACACCTTCACTGTCTCACTCAATGGCCATCTCAACTCCTCATGTATTATAGTTTGAAAATAAAATGTCCCACGGGCTTATGTGTTGGACACTTGGACCTTAGATGATGGCACTATTTGGAATGGTTTAGGGAACTTAAGGGACTCAGTCCAGCTTGGAGATTGTCCCTTTGATGGTGCATGGTCCTCTCAGTCTCTTCCTATCTGCGTGTCCTGTTTGCTACGGTGTGAAGCAGCCACTTCAAATCATAGCACAGCCTCTGCACATGAAACCATGGTATTCTGATCAAGTGCATGAAGCCCAGCAAGGCCAGAACCTTCTGGAACCAGGAACCTGGCTCAGATCTTCTCTTTGAAGTTTTCCTCTCAGGTCTTTGGGCCCCAACTAAGTAAACACAACTACCTTCCCTTTGCTGACATCATGTGCTAGGTGGTGGGTACTTGGGGATGGCAACTCACCATCCATCTTTCGGAGTCTGGTTCTGATCAGGGAAGCAGGATAATGCAGCCTGGAGAAGCAACAGAAACATTGGTATAGGAAAGAAGCCTGAAGGCAAAGACTGGAAGCCCTTTCCCTCCTGGCTTCATACAACCAATTGAGCATGCTCAAGAAACTCATTCAGCATGAGAGAGGCAGGTACTGTACAAGTAACCTATACTGTACAAATAACCTTTCCTACTCATACCCCTACACCTTAATAGCCTAGTGCCTTGAAATACATGCCTGCCTTAAATTGTTAGCCCACTCCAATTCTCCAGAGTATTTTCCTTTATCAATAGACAACCTATACAACCTCTATTTCTATTTTTTAACCAAAATGTCCCTGGTGCATACTTTGTTCTAGGCCACAAGAGTCTGGAATTTGGCATCTCTGAACTCAGATCTGTATCTATTAAAACTCAATGGTGAAATGTTCCTAATAGATATTAGAGTACTGTACCCCACAAAGGCAGGTGGGAGGAACATTCATTTTGCTTTTTTGCTTTTGTTTTTGTTTTGTTTTGTGTTTGAGACAGAGTCTAAGCTAACCTCAAACTTAAACTGTTTGTATAGCTAAAGATGACTTTGAACATATGGTCTGGCCATCACCTTCTTGGTGCTGGGAGAGTTGGTGTGTACTGTCATGCTTGGTTTTATGTGATGCTGATCATGAGACACCGAGCTTCATGAAGTTGGGCAATCACTGTACCAACTGAGCTGTTTCACCAGCCCAGGGCATTTGACTTAAAGTTGGGGAACCTAAAACAGTTCCAGGGCAAAAACCTGAGTTCCAGAGGGCTTGGGGGAGCTGATTCCAGGAAGCTCAAGTGACCAAGTACAGGGAAGGAAAGAGAGAAGACAGCAGGTGGGATCCCCACAGAGAGCTGTGTCTGTGGGCAGCTGGGGCTCATGGCACTGGGCACTTCCCAGGAACCAGTGACTTGTGACTCAGGCCCCAGAATTTGAGAGCTGTCCCCTAGGGTTTAGCCTCCTCCACACTTTTGTGGTGCAGGGCAATCTCACAGGAAGCAGGAGGAGGAGAATGTACACTGGAAAAGGAAGGGCTTCTGTGTGTCAGAAGCTACCAGCCCCGGCCAGTTCAGCAGAACAGGGAATGGGAAGGCAGGGGCAGCTGTGGCAATACTTACAAAGGACAGATCTCTGGGTGGACTCTGGGGATGAGCAGAGTCTTAGGCCTCGGCTGAAGGAACTCCTCCCTCATGGCCCCCTTTTCCTCATGACAACTGACAGCAAGCCAGAGGTCAACGTGCAGAGGCTGGGCTTTGGCCGGGATCTATAATGATCCGGAAGTGTGTGTGGAAGGCAGAGGTGGGACCGGGCATGCTGGTGCCTATCCACTGAGGCTGTTCAGTTGACACAAGCAGACAGTGACTCCGGGGAAGTAGCTCCTTCTTCCCTCTCCATATGAGGGAGGGGGATGGGGGAAGTGTAGCTGCATGGATTCTGTGTTTGTATACAAAGACTCTCAGGCCACCCGGCCCTGACTCCCCTCAGTCTGTGCTCCCCTCAGAAACTGACTCATCTGTCAGTGCTCCCCTTGCTCCTCCAACCCCTCCTCGTACCCCTTCTCCTCCTTCTCCTCTGCTTCCTTCCCTTTGTCTTCCTTCTAGTGCTGGGGATGGAACCCTGGAACTCCCAAATGCTAGGCAAACACTCCACCACTGGGCCATCTCCAGTTTTGGCTGTTTTTTTTTTTTTGTTTTTTGTTTTTTTTTTTTTTTTTCAGCATATGGTGTAGCATTCTTGGTAGATGCTCCAAGCTCATACCAGTTCTGGAAATAGCAATGACAGTGACCAGGGATGGAAGATACCTCCTGACCGGGGACCACATGTAGCTGGCTTCTGACTCTCTGTCTGTCTAACCAGAGCTGTGAAGATGATGGTGGTGGGGGGAGTGGTGACAGCTGGATCCTGGTCAGAACCCTCTCCACATTCTCCATCGATCTCTTTTATGCTGCCTCTACTTGGAATGACAAGATCTATCCTGTGGTACCACAGGCATGAGATGAGGTGCTGTGGGGCAGCTAGAGGAGAAGCTAAGATGTGAGTGATTTTCATCATAAGTCCCCTCCCCCTCACATCTGTCCCTTGGTGAAGCCTCAGACCCAAGGCAGCCAGCCTTCCGCCAGGCAGGGTATCATTTTCCAGCTCCGAGGAAGTGCTGGTAGATCCAAAGCAGTCTCCAGGGAATCTATCCAGCAAGTGCCCAGAGGTCTCCAGTAGTGCCTGGTAGCCAGATGGTTCAGGGCACACTGGGGAGGAGAGGAAGGGATGAAGTGAGAGGAACCAGAGGGAATGGGAGGGGTGGAAAGGCTGTAGGGAGGGCGAGGCAGACCACCTAGGTGTCCCAAGATCCTGCTGCAGAAGAGACTGTAACAGCAGAGATGGGTGAGTTGCCTGGAAAGCAGCCCCACACAGCCAATCATCTTTCAACAGAGCACATTAAAGGGGTTATCACAGCCCAGGAAGGCATCCTCCTCTCTTGGAGCCAAGTAAAAGCAGCATTTCCCAGTAGGTGACTGTGCCTGCCTAAGGGGAGACCAGAGATGGGTTTAGACTCTTATTGTCCTTGAGGAAGGGCCTCACAACCTGTTCTCTCATACCAACAGGTCAGGTCAGCCTCCTCTGTGAGGAAGCATCAGGCAAAGATGGCCCCAGAATGTTCCCTGCAAGCCCACAGAGGACTCAGTGCCTAGAGAGCATTGGCAGCAGATTCAGGGCAGAGATGGAGCAGAACTGAGTAGCCAGGCAAGACCAGAGAGGGCTCAGGCTCAGATAAATGGTGCTGTGGAATTGGCATGGATTCTGGCTTAGCAGCATGTATGCCTTGCTTGCATCCATCCTGGGGGAAGGAGATAAGCCCAACAGACCCACAGCAGGGAGTTAGCATTCCCAGCCAAGCTCAGCTTAAAGCAGCTGACTTCCCTCCTAGCTATGGTCCAATAGTGACAGTAAGTTGTTCTAGTTCAAATCACTGCTTATAGGGCTGTGCTGTTACACAGCAGCAGCTGACTGTTACAAATACCTACAATATGTTAGGCACAGATGACACGTCATCTTCATAGGCACTCAGGGTCAGGATGGGCAGACAGACAGTGGCCAAATCACCGCTGAATAAGCATGATGCCCTGTAGGATCTGGTGACAGAAATCCCACACAGCTCTCTGGCTGTAGTTAGGTGACTTCTGCCACCTCCGCTGCTGGGCCTGCTGGTGTGTGTGAGCTCAGGCAAATGGGGAGATGACCCAGCTCAGCCACCTTCTTTGCTGCTGGATCCAGGAGACTGGCTTGGCTTACCTGCTGGGCTCATCAGGGTGCTATCATCAGCCCAAGCTAAACCGAAGCAGTGAGAGGCTTCCGCATGGGACACATGAAGCTTTGGGATAAAAAAATCTCTTCCCAATAGGAGGTGTTATCAGCTCTTTAGAACAAAGGATCTCAGGCGGAGGAATGATTCTTACGTGTGACTCTTTACTTTTATAGCTCCCATATATATATATATATATAGTTTTGAAAAGGTTTGGAGTCTGACAACCAGTACTTCCTATTGGCTTGACCTGAGGGCTTGGGAAGATCTTGTCTATGTATTTGGGGGCGGTCCTGCTTTTGCCTATAACTTCTGCCTAGTTTACATAACCTGTGTCTCCCTGTGGGAGAGGGACTTGAGGTATGGCCAGTGCCCAAAGGGGCAATGTGGTGCTTATGGCAAAGGTCCCTGATTCACAGGAGTCCAGGAAGCTACCTGCTGTCTCACTCACTGTTTCCAGGGCTTCTACCATCTCAACAGGGAATCAGGGTTCCCAGCATAGCCTACCTGCCCCACAGCACCCAAGATGAGTAGTAGACACTGGGCAGTGACTAGACAGTGACAAGAAGATCAATTATGGAGATTTCCTGGAAGGAGGAGATGCATGTGCTAAGAGTGTAATGATTCTGAGTTCAAAGACAACCTGGTCTAAAGAGCCAGTTCCAGGACAGCCAGCACTACACAGAGAAACCTTTTCTCAGCAAAAAAAAAAAAAAAAAAAAAAAAAAAACCTAACTAAAATAGTAGGAGTCATGGGCCAGACACAGATGAGACAGCAAAATGCAAAAACAGCAGTTTTGGAGTTTTCCCACTCCCATCCCAAGACTCTGCTGAAGGCTTGCTGCTACTCAAAAAATGACCACCATCTCCTGTTACCATGATACCCTGCTGAGTCACAGGTTGAGAGCAATGACATGACGGCATCAACAAATTATGGACTGAGGTCTCCAAAACCCAGAGCCAAAATAAGCCCTCCCTCTTCCAGGCTGCTTCCCTTGGGTATTGGTTGCTGCAGAGAAGCTGATTCACACAAAGAGAGAAAGCCAATCTTCAGGGGCCATTTAAAGCCTGTCTCTTTATCTTGTCTGGTCTTGACAACACACACAGATGAACGTAAAGTGTGTTTGTTGGGATCCTTGGGGTTACAAATGACAGAGACCCAACTCAAACTGGCTTTACCAACTAGAAAATTCGGGAGATGATGTTATTGGGTCTTTTATCCCACCCCTCTTCTCCCACACCTCCCCTCTCGCTTGCCTGAGTTTCTCCTGGGAGCCCTTCTCCCCTGGTGTTGTTCACTTCTTCAGGAAGAAGCAGGGGAGGAGTGAGGTTCACAGCCGTCCTCAGTGCTTTCACACCCTCCCACTAGGCTCTAGGAAAAGAGTGCTGCTCTCTACAAGTGACATCCTGGGAAGGAATCAGAGCCATCACATGCCAGCTCTAGGATACGTGCTACATATGGGTACGGGGCATATAATTTCCTACCCTTCACTCCATCTCTGGAGACAATGTGAGCTGCAAGTATCAGGTGCCAAAGAGCTCTCATTTTCACCTGTGTTCTCCAGGGCACTTGCCATCTGCCTTCTAGTTCTGTTCAACCACTGTAAGGTTGGAGAGGAAGCTGTGAGGAGAGGATATCTACAGGCTTTCTCTTCTTTCTGGCAGGTTCAAAGGAAGGGAAACTGATTGAGTGCTGGTCCTGGCAGCAGATGGGGGGTGGGCAGCCAAAGCTACCTGGAGCAGGAATGTCTCTGACCATAGTGGATGGAAACACCGGGCCTGTACCGCTCCTTCCTGTGTATTCTCTATGGCTAGGCTGACAGTAGTGTTCCCAAGTCACCTTCTCTGGTGTCTCAGCTACTTTGCTTATTCAACTTTGTGAAGACAATGGGGACCAGCAAACCTCAAAAATGAAACCTGCTAGCTCATGGCACATTTATGACTTTCTGTGTGACTGCTACATGTCACAGTGTGGCTGACAAGAGCAATCTTGGGCTGCAGACTCCCCAGGAATGCAGAGTGGACCTGGTATGTGAACCTTGTGACCAGGAAAGACTAACAGCTGGTGCCACTGAGACATGGGACTTCAACATTCACCATAATATCCCCTGGGGTCTGAGTTGGACACTCAGTGAAGTGACAGTGAGTGCTAAATGGCCCATTGCAGTAGCTGGGTGGCAATTCTTTGGAGCCCCCCCCCCGGGGGGGGAGTCTGAATGTACTGAATAGATTGTGTCTCTGTGTCTGGGAAAGAAAAGGAAGGCAAGTGAGAGAGAAATGATGAGTCAAAGTCAGGCTGGGAAGGGCTGGGAACCTCAAAACTGCACACTAGATTCATTCTAGGGCTAGAAGAAAGACTATTATCTGTGGGATTGGGGCTCTAGTTTAAGTTTAAGGTCATCCTAGTAGCCACAACAGAAGCATAGCGGAAGGAAAAAATATAGTGATCAGCAGAGAAGTCATCCAGAACAGAGCCTGGGCCTGGACAAAGAACCTGGGGTCAAGCAAAGAGCCCAGCTCTGCCTCTGCCCAGCCATGCGGACTTGAACAGCCCCTTATTCCTCCTGGGACCTCCTCAGCAGCCCAGTGGGTTCCCAGTTCCATTCTAAAAGCCCGGAGAGTTCAGGGCCTGCTTCCTGATGAGTGTGGGGAAAGATCTGCTCTTGTCTTTGCCACGGAGGATATTCTACCTGCACTGCATTCTGCTGGGGGCAGCTTCTGGCTATGAATCCTGGGAAATGCCTACCTGAGCAGGGCAGGCTGATGCATGTCAGGGTCCTGTGCCCCAGCAGCCCCTGGGGAAAAATGGTGTGTATAGAGGCAAACTTTGGCACAGATTAAATTCCTCTGATTATCACTGGGAACAGAAGTACAGGCTTGCTAGGCTTATTTCACCCACCGCTCGGAGCCTATGGACCTTTTATAGTCCCCTACCCACAAGAAATGGATGTGTAGAGTAGGTGACAACAGCTCCCTTTACACCTCCCAGATTCCCTGAGAGAGTGGTGCCTGGCTGAGCCATACTCCTGACCTCACCAACTTACCCATGAGCACTCAGACCTGGCCTGGCCTCTGCTGGCTTGCCCAGACTCCTGAACTATGGGTCCAGTGATGCTCTGAGTCGAGGAGAGAGATGCTCAGGGTTCTAGCTGTAGCACCCCCAGTCGGAGAGAAAGGAGTGACCCCTCCGCCCCTGGGAGAACTTCTCAACTTCAGAGACAGAAAGGGTCTCAGACCATCTGTTTCCTCACCTCCTAGCTCAGAGGCCTGGTGAAATAGGTCAGTGACTCATGCCGAGGCCTCTAGATGCCCCCTCCCTCCCCCACTATAACATACACACACAGCACTGACACCACAGCCTCTTCCGCCCCCACTGTCCTTTCACACCAAGCTGGCTCGACTTAGCCCAGACTGTGTCAGCTGTGTGGTTAGGTGTGTGTCTCCTTTGCGGTGTGATGTCTGGTTTTTATTCAAATGACTTGCAAGAGGAGGACAGAATTATGGTCCTCAAGGGAAGAGAGTGTCAAAGGAAGCTAGGTGTGCCCACCCGGCCTCCATCTTTCGCATCCGCTGAAGCAATCAGAGGCAGATTTCCTATTTCCCATTTTCTGCTCCAACCCACGTCTCCTATGGAAGCTGACTGGCGTTTTCTGCACTTGACAAGTAATAGCTTAGTCTTATTTCTAAGCGATCCCCATAAATCTAAATTACAGGCCGACACATAATTAATGAGCAATGCAGCCCATTACTGATCTGTTTACTTCAAGCCCACATGTCTTCAGAGGAGTCTTCTTTTTGTAAAAATCACATTGCATTCATTTTTTATGTGTATATGTGTCTGTGCATGCATGTGCCAGAGTGCCACAGTGTCCTCCCCTGTGTATATGGTGGGAGGAAGTCAGAGGACAATTTTCAGGACTCCTGTTCTCTCCTTCCACGATGTAGTCCTGGGGATTGAGTCCAGGCCATCAGGTGTGAAGAAGGCAGGCACCTCAACACACTGTTTTGTTTTATCATGGGTGGGAAGGAATGAGGAATAGATTAGATGCCACTGGCCAGCTGCCAGGCCACCAGGAGGCTCCTCCAAAAGACCTAAGGTACCCACTTGAATGCATATGCCTCTGATTCCCTGTTCCCCAGAGCATCCCTTTAGGAAATGGATGCTGTGACTGTAGAGGCATTCATGTGGCTCCATTGGTGGCCTTACTGTGTCCCCAACCTGAAGGTGTGGTCCTCACATCCCTGTTCCCCTCCTTCTAACACCATGACTGAAGCCTTCTCACCTCTCTGTCGGAGTAGTTCTCTCCGTCCTATCCCTCCTACCTGGTAGGTCCAGGGGACCACAGTGCCAACTTGGATCAACCCATCATCCCACTGTACTGCATTGGAAACAGCAGTAGCATTGTGTGACATTGCTGGATAGAAGTGAATAGGTCTCTATTCACTCAAGACAGGGGCATCAACAAAGAGAGCATTTCCACCTAAGTGTTGTTGGTGAGCCCATGAGTTTACTGAAGTTATTTACAGAAGCGTAGGCCAGGGTATTGCTTGTTTGACTGACTGGCTGGTTTTTCAGTTGCATGGGTGAATCAAAGTCAGAATGACGTGGCAGGGTAAAGCCCACCACAGCATGGGTGACAACTCATGAAAGCTGCATCCACAGTGTCCCCTGCACACCCTGCGGGCAGCACGGCTGCTTTGAAATTTCCCCCTTTTCAAGCATTTTAAATTGCATGAGCATCCAGAGTCTCGTAAACTTGCCTCCCCACTCCAGGACAGAAAAAAATTAGTGACGCAACACTCCACCCCTTCCTCTGGCACTTGCATTCCTTCTGTCCCCCTCTTCTGTGACATTCCTTTGAGCCTTAGAGGAGGTCTTGTTGATGTCTAGATGTCTGATTATTGCTCTCTATGTCGGGGAACTGGATCACTGACACAGCAACGGTCACTTGTGCTCAGGAGCTGGAACAGTTATGAGTCTCTGAAGCACAGTATTGATCTCATACACACACACACACACACACACACACACACACAAATCACGTTTCTCTCCATGACTGACCAGTGCATAACACAAATATTGGAGAACTATGGCTGCAGAGTGGAGTGCTTTCCTGGTGCACACAGATCCCTGGGTTCAATCCCCCAGCACAGCACTAACCTGCCCATTAGCTCCTCTTTGGAATCCCAGTGCTCACCTCTAATCCAAGCGCTTGAAACCATTGGTTTGAGGTCATCTTCAGCAAGATATTGCGATGGATGTTGCGTGAGACTTGTGACAAAATGAACAGGCAAATGAATGAATAAAATAATAACAAGGAGACTTGACAGGCATAAAACAGTAGCAACGCTTTCCAACTGAAGCCTCCAAGCTAACAAGCCACGGATCCGAGTTCTGGGTTACAGTACCAAGCCTCAACACTACGGGCTTCCCACCTAGCCCTGGCATTCAGCCAACAGCCGAACCAAACCAAATTCTCCTAACCAAAACCAACTTGGGAGAGGAAGTGGCTTATTTCCTCTTACAAATTATCATCCCTCACCAAGGGAAGGAGGAGTTGAAAGAGAGGCCATGGAGGAGTGCTATCTGCTAGTTCACTTCCTCTGTACCTCAGCTGTCCCTCTTACTCAGAATGTCCACCTTCCCAGGGATGGCACTACCTGTGATGAGCTGGGACCTCCTTTATCAACTAGCAACTAAGAGAATGCCTCATAGACAAGGCCATAGGCCAACCCAATGCAGGCAATTCCTCATTTGAGGTTCCTGTCTCCTGGGTGTGTCGAGGTGATAACTGAAGCTATCTATGACAAGTGACAGTAGTCTTTGTGGCCTCAAGAGTCTCCATGATCAACAAGTCAAAGGAAGGTAGCTTCCAACAAGCTAATGGCTCTGACAGTGAGTCTCCTTCCTTCCTTCACTGTCTCCTCAACTACTTCTCTATTTTTCTTCTAGCCATTTCCACAAAACACTCGAAGTTTCACATCACAGAAAGCTTTACACATACTGTAGGTAGGATGCCCAAAAGCTCTCTGCTCCAAGAAAATGCCAATTGATCTTAGCTAAAGAGACACCAGACAAGAAATACTGGCAAGTCCAACAGAGTGTGACAAGATATTTTCCCTCACAATAACGGTTTGGTCAAGAGAGTGACGCTGGGTTCAATGACATGGATGGGATATATGACTCCATCTAGTCACCCATCCATCACTCAATCATATTTCTCACAGGATCAGCATCTTCATTACGGAACGTTCCTACTGCTGCAGGGCTGCTGGGTTTCTCCACACCCCAAATGGGATCTGTGTGGCCGACTATAGCTCAGCTCAGCTCAGCTCAGAAAATGCAGAGCCACACTCCCATCTGCTGTGACTGCCTGCCACTGGAACCAGCTTGGCAGTACTGACAGGCTCTGAGCCAGCACAGTAGTCATACCTGACTGTTGAAAGACCCTGGGCTGAGCAAACAATTTTGATTCCCAGTAGATGTTTTTCCGCAGGAGAGAAATGTACACCATATACTCTGGGGACTAACTGCCTCCTCTAGGACAAGCATATTTTTTCCCCTGTACTGTTTGGTTTTTTACATCTTCCATAAACTGTTGCTGGGGTTTTAAAGCCTTCCAGAGGCTGACTAGGAGGCATTTGTCTTTCTCTTAATTCCCCCTAGGAACTCAAGCTGGTACAAATCTTGACACATTTGTCTTCTAGTCACCCTGACAGGACCTGCTGCCTGCATCTCTCTGTCTTTGTCTCTGTCTCTCTGTCTCTCTGTCTCTCTCCTCCCCTTCCTCTGTCTCCCATCTCCTCTTAGGTAATTTGATATCTTATAAATCTGATTCACATACCAGTTTAATTATTCACATCTTTCAAGGTCCCTCCCATCTAATAAAGATTGTCCCTCTGTGATGACCAGCAAAGCCATTAAAGTCCCATTCTGGTTCTGACCCATTGTGACCCAACCACTTTCTGTTTAAATTAAAAAATTTTTAAATCTCTCTTTTTATTATGTGTATGGATGTTTGCCTGCATCTATGTCTGTGTACCATGTGCATGTATGATGCCCATGGAGGCCATGGAGGTTACAGATGGTTGTAAGACACCATGGAGGTGCTAAGAACCAAATCCAGGTCCTCTGCAAGAACAAAAAAGTGTTCCTGTGCTCCTAGCCACTGAGCCAACTCTCTAGTCCTTAACCTCCTTCTTAATTCTTCTGGGGGCCAGAGAGATGGCTCAGCAGTTAAGAGCACTAGCTGCTCTTGCGGAGGACCCAGGTTCAATTTCCAGCACCCACATGGTAGCTCATAAGACTCTGCAACTCCAGTTGCAGGGAACCCAACAATCACACACAGACATACTTGCAGGCAAAACACAAATGCACATAAAATAAAAATTGTGCATGTGTGTATGAATATCATGTGTATTTGTATATTATATATAAAAATTAAGCATGTGCATATGTATATGTAGTATATGTATATATTATATGTATACTCTATATATGCATTATATGTGTATTGTATGTATTGGTACATGTACATGTATATGGATATATCGTCTTCTGTGACCTGGGTATCAGACACTGCTTCTCTCATTCCAGGTTGCCTCAGCAGTGACTTTCCTTCCTGTGTTGTCCTCCAGTTTCTGACACTCATCCTGGCCTCAGACAGTAGAAATCAAGTGTCTCTAATGGTTCCTGTGAACCAGTCCACGAGGGATCAGTTTCCCGCATCTTGCCTTTCATCTGCTGCCTTTGTCTTGGGAAAGATAGGTAGTTGAGTTGCTCAGTTTTTCCTTTTTCACCACAGGAAGGCTGATCTCATCCACTCCCTCACTCCACAGCCTCACCATCCAGGCTGTGAGAAGCTCTTTCATTCCTTGCTTAAAAGTCTTTTCCAGTTGTAGCAGTTGGGTGTGGTTCTAACTCTAATCATCCTGTAGATGTTCATTACTAAGGCTGGATTCTTAATGCTGGGCTGTGAACAGTCCCTTTCTCTGTTATAAAGGCTGCGGCAATAAGATAACATTTGCTCTCATCTCCAGCCTATTGCCTGCCTCATTTTAGGTTTTTGACCCCCAAGAAGGGATCTTCAGCATTGCCCTAGAAGACCTACTTCGTGCTCTTTCTGCCTTGCATCCAGTCAGCCGCAAGAAACAGCAAGCCAACACCTCCATCCACTTCTCCTTCCTAGACCTCCCCTGACAAATTTGAAGCTAGTGCAGATGATAGTATTTGCTTGGTTCTTTTCCTGTTGAAATTCCCCTTTCCTGGGGAAGTCTTTGGGCAAACTTCTTATGCCCACAGCATAGCCTATGGCCCAGCTGCCCCATCAGTGGACACACCAATAGGAGTGGGGGAGATTTCACAAGGTTCTCTACTAGATGAAGAATTACAAGCAGTCAGTGGCTGGGAGAGAGGGGAGAGAATCATATAGAAAACACTGAACAGACACAATAGGTCATATATATGAATCTGAGGTATGTATGTATGTACGTATGCATGCATGTATGTATGTATGTATAATGAATCTGAGAAGGAATGGGGAATAAGGAAGAGATGAATAAGTTTGGGTAGAGGAAGGATATAAATGATATAAATATAGTATTCTCACATATGAAATTCTTTAAAAATATAAAACCAGGTGCATAATGATGCATAGGTACCTTTGGTCCCAGCAGCTATCAAATGGGAAGCAGAAGCAGGTAGAGCTCTGGCTTCGAGACCAGCCTGGTATACAAAAGAAGACTCTGTCTCAAAGATAAAATAAAGAGCAAAAGCCAGTATATAAAAATAATAAAATAAGTAAACAATAAATCCCCAACCATTCTCCCCAAAACTCCCTGTTCCCAATCCTCAGGATCAGAGCCTGTCATGTGGCGTCTGAGATTCCCCAAGGGTTGCTCCTTTCCCTCACCACCCATCTTACACAGCTTAGTTCCAGAGAAGAGCCCTGACACTGGTCAGGTTGCAGAGACCAACATCAAACTGCAACATTCCTTCTATCTCTGGAAGGCCCTTTGCTATAGGGCAGAGGGGGAGCCATGTTTACTAACAGAACTGAAGAACCCTCTCTCACAGTTCACTCCTCCATCCCAGCCCACACCTCCTAGGACAGAGGTACATGTGCTCAGTCCATTGTAAGGATCTCAGGAGCCTTTGCTTTGAGGCTTCACCTACATGACTATAAACTGTGTGTTCTAAGGAAGTAGTGGACCCCCATGTGGGGAGAGGAGAAACCAGGGTTTTCCTGCCCACTAGTGAACATGGCTCCTGTTCTACCCTATAGCATAGGGCCTTCCAGAGGTGGAGGGAAACCACAGCTCAACGTTGGTCTCTGCAACCTGTCCAGGGGCAGGGCTCCTCTCTGGAGCTAAGCTTGTGAGAACAGACCCAGGCAGCTGAGAGCAGAGAACCCTGTCCACTTCTGGTGGACAATGGAGCTCACTGGTCAGTAACACACTTTCTCTCTCACACTGCTTCCTCATTACCTGGAGGATCCAGAAAGCTCCAAGCAGAACAGTTACATGTGAGATTTGTGAAGTCCCCTTCAGCTGGTGGTGGCTGTCTGGCTTCCTGGCAGATGGGCAGAGGCATCCTAGGTGAGAAAGGGCCAGCCTTTTGCCCCAGTTTCAGGGCAGGACTGAGGACTTAGGCAGGTGCATGTGGTGCTGGATATGTGGGAGGTGGGGGGAGGCATTCAGGCGGCGGCAGGGGTGGGGGGGGGAGATATCTCTGCTCTAGTCACTGGGGGCACAAAAGCCCTGCTTGGAGCTTGGATGTTTTTTTTGTTCTAATTAACATCCCTGAGAATTAAACCTCACACCCCACAAGAGCTCACTCCCCTGGGAGCACTCCCGCTCAAAGGCAGATTAAATATGAACCAGTTCCCACCCGCCCAGCACAGCCAGGGAGGCGCAATCCAGAGGCGGAAGCTGTAATTACCAGCTGATTATGCGGCGAGAGTTATTAAAAGATAAAACAAAACATCTCCCAAATAAAAACAATCAGCACCACTGTGCTATCCCCGTTCTGCTTAAAGAGCCCGGCCCTTTATCTCTCTGCTGCTGATCTTAGATTTCAAACCACACCGCTCTGGGCTATTCCTGAGCATGTACTGTGTGTGTCCAGGGCTGGGCAGAAAGCAAGAGAAATAACTGAGGCAGGGGGTTGCCCTTCTGGGGATTAGAGTCAAGAGAGAATCTGACCTCTCAAGCAAGAGTCAAGAAACATGTGTCACTATCACCTCTGCAGTGGGGACAAGCAGTGTACTAAGAGACAGGAGGGAAGATAACAAGAAGAAATAACAGCTAGGGGAGGGGTATTAGGAGCTAGTACTTAACTTGACCCTCAGAGGAGCTGGCTGGCTCCCTGAGGAAGGGCAGTGTGACCTAAGGATCAGGCACAGAGTGTTCCAAGAACTTGAAGGGGTGAGAAAGGGTGGTTGGTGGATTAACAAAGGGCCTAGGGGATGTGATGTGTCCCTGGTGAAGAGACAGTAAAAGGTGGCTGAGGAAGAAGCAGCAGACAGACCTGTGGGCTCTTGCCACCTCCTCAGTGAGGTTTGGTGACTCAGAGTTTCCAAAGTCACGCTGAATTATAAGTGAGCCCATGTGACCTGGTTTATAAAATGACCCCCAAGGCTTCCATGGAAGTCATCGTGGAAGCTTGGGACCCAGAGAGAAGGCGGAAGGAACTCTCAGGTCAGACCTCATCCGGCTCGTACAGGGAAGAGGGATTCAGAACAGAAACGCCTCTTTGGAGGTGGGTAGGCACCGGCTCGTACAGGGAAGAGGGATTCAGAACAGAAACACCTCTTTGGAGGTGGGTAGGCACGGGGTTGGGGTTCACCCATACCTCTCCTACAGTTCTTCTAAGAAGGGACACAGTTCCTGTTTTGGGTGCGTAAAAGATGGAGGCTATACCAGGAACCAGCACCCACTGTTCTCGTAAGCACTCACATTCCAGATCTGAAACCTGTCCCACACAGCAGGAGCAAGCCCTCGGGACCCCTCCCACCCTGGCTTGCTTCTCCCAGGGTGACTGCATTTAGCTGTGTTTGTTTATTAGCTTCTGACTCTGGGCTCTGAACATCCCTCCAAAAGGTTGGGTGCTGCCCTTCAGACAGCTTCTACCAGAACAGAACAACCCCAAGAAAAGCCACAAATGCCTATACACCCGTCGCTGGTTTATCCATCTCACCATCAGCGCCTTTGGTGGGTATGAGATGCTTGATGCTCAGTCCACTTTCTGTTGCCAATAACCGGATCCTGCAGGCTGAATGTCAGGAAAGAGGTTATTTGAGCTTGTGCTTGAGGAGAGGACAGGACAGGAGAGGGAGATAGAAGAGGAAGGGGGAAAGGGGGTTAGTGAAGAGAGATGGGGTAAGAAGCTAAAGAGGTAAGAAGAGGAGGGAAGAGAGGAGAGAGAGATGTGGGGAGGGGAAGGAGAGTGAGGGTGGGTGGAATGGGGAAGGGACAGGTGGGCAGGGGAGAAGGCCATCAACCTATTTCTGCCATCCTGGCCCGACCAGTTAAGTTCTCACCACCTCCCAACATACCACTGAGCTGCAGATCAATCCACAGATTGATCTTGTACGCTGTGAGAGGCCTCATGGTCCAGTCACCTCTGAACACTGTCTTACTAAAATCAGACCTTAACATGTGGCTCTGGGGACACTTCTGATCGGATTCCAATGTGCTGCTTCTCCCAGTCCATCCTGGGAAGCTTCCTTCTTCCAGAGCCAGAGCAGATAGAGGACAGGATGCCTGGCCTGAGGCTGGAGGCCTCCTGTCTCTCCATGAATGGAAAGGCGGGCTGGAAACCCACCAGATGGCCTGTGTTCCGACACCTCTGTGATGGGCATTAAATGCCACTGCCTCTGGTTCTCATACGAGCATCTAAACACATAGCCTATGCCTATACTGCACAACTCTCCAACACCCATAATGCTATGCGCATGCCCCTCGTTACCCACTGTTCTCATTCCACTGGGGTCCCGATCGGCGGTCACCTGACCATAACTCTCACATGGCCACGCTGAGAATTCTCCATTTTATGTTCCACTGCCCTCTTCATTTAAGGGGCACCCCAGCTCTCTTCCCAAACTTCACGGCTCCCTGCCAAGATGCCGGGCAGCATCTGAGAACTTGACTGCTTGGAGGTTGCCACGGCAAACAGCAAATAGTCTGTTCCTCATCACTCTCATGCACTGCCTCCTGGCAAGCCCAAGGACATGGAAGCCATTTGGGAACAAGGCTGTATTTCCTAGAAAGTCCTCGCACATTCCTGGTCCTGAGAAGGGCATCTCTCCTCATTTCTCCCAACAGCTCTTCTGCCTGGTCAGCACTATAGACGGAGGCTGCCTCTCCACTGATTCCCCGCCCCCCACCTCCTCCTTCCCGGTGCTAGGTTTCCGAGCATGCTCAGTTTGTGTGGTGCTGGGTTCAACAGGAAGCAGACTGCATAAGCACCATGCTAACTGAGCCACACCCCCAGTTTGTATGCTGTAGTTCCTGCGACCCGGCTTTATGCACTGAGTTGACTGAGCTAGCGGCTTAGCCCAGATTCCCCCAGATCAGCCAATGAAAGACACATACACACACATTAGCTTATTTTTAATATGCCTGTTGCTCGACAGCCAGACACACCTAAGCCTCCTGTGGCTAACACACCCTTACCTTCAGCTCACACCCTTACCTTCAGCTCACACCCTTACCTTCAGCTCAACATCCTTACCTTCAGTTCAACACCTCTCATTTTCCCCTCTGCTTAGTTGTACGGTTACCTCCTCCTTGTTCAGGCCCTAAAGCTGCTCTCAGATTAGAATATATGGATTTTGCCCGAGCCATGTGGGGATTTCTTCCCATCATTTGAAGCCAAGAATTTCACCCTTAATTGATCTGTGCATCCTTTACAATCGACATGAATATCTTAACAGTACTAAAATGTTGGTTGTGAGATTCCTGCAGTGTAGGATGTACAGCTTGACCAAGGTCAGGTAAGCTGGTCCTTCATATTTCCTCCTTCATGGATGGTCTGCCAGATGGTTTTGGGCCAGAAGGCTGAAGACAGATGCTTCAGTGTTATGAGAAATTATCTGTCCAGGGAGTCAGCTGTCTTTGTAATTGTTTATGCTTTGGAAGCTATATTTGGTGCTTTCTATATACTTGGGCAATATTTAATTTGTTCTCAGATTTTAGACGGGGTTGAAGACTAGTTAGAATCTCATAACTCGTTTAAGCATTGAGAGAGAGGTTATAGAGTGGAAGACAAGGTTTTCAGGCTAAATAAACATAACCCAGGGGTAGTTATAACTCTTTACGTTAGTAATGATGATTGAGTACTTTATGTAGTTAACATCTAATCATCTTTATCTAGTTAATATCTAGTTATCTGGTTCTGTGTCAACTTGACACAAGCTGGAATTATCACAGAGAAAGGAGCCTCCATTGAGGAAATGCCTCCATGAGATCCAGCTCTAAGACATTTTCTCAACTAGTGATCAATGTGGGAGGGCCCAGCCCATTGTGGGTGGTGCCATCCCAGGGCTGGAAGATCTGGGTTCTATAAGAAAGCAGGTAGACCAAGCCAAGGGGAGCAAGCCAGTAAGCATCTTCTCCCCATGGCCTCTGCATCATCTCCTGCTTCCTGACCTGCTTGGGTTCCAGTCTGACTTCTTTTGATGATGAACAGCAATGTGGAAGTGTAAGCTGAATAAACCCTTTCCTCCCCAGTTTGCTTCCTGGTCATGATGTTTGTGCAGGAATAGAAACCCTGACTAAGACATGGGCTGAATGCTAATTGTATATCATACTTTGTAATTTACATGATTACTATGGTTTTGTTCAACTTATATCTAAAAGAAGAGGTTTTTTGTTTTAAATGTTGGACAGAAAAGGTGAGATGTGAGGGGTGGTTCTGATGCTTTGAATATTGAAGGTCCTTTGTCCCAATTGGTTCCTAATCCATCAATAAAGATGCTAGCAGCCAATGAGCTGGGTGGAATAGGTGGGACTTCAGTTTTCCCTGTAGTAGGGAGGCTAGCAGACACTCAGGGGAGGAGGAAAGGATGTGCCATACTTCGGAGGATGAAAGTGCCACCAGCCAGCCGTTCGAGATCTAGCAGGCAATGGTCATGGGCTGCTTCCCAGACTGGGCCTGGGGTAGCAGGCTGGAAATTAGAAATGCAACCGAGCTGAGGGCAGATTTAGGGTGCTGAGCTAGGACTAAAGGTAACTAAGCCGAGGGCAGAATTAGAAGTGCTGAGCTGGGAGTGAAAAGAAAGGCATGATAGCCGTGTGTGTGTGTGTGTGTGTGTGTGTGTGTGTGTGTGTGTGTGTTTCATCCACGGATCCAAGGGATCCTGGGCAGTGCTGGTAGCCTTAAAACAGTGTAGTAGGAACTACCCCTACACCAGTTTCCTTGTGTAAAAGCCTCATGGGCAAGGTCCCACCTGTGGCTTTGTTGGACTTCTATTGTCTTCCAAGGGTTCTGTGAAAGCCTCCATCTATAAGACCATCACGGATAAAGTTTGTATCTTCTACGTAGCTTACAATGGAGATTCGACTGGATAGTTGGTTTCGAATGAGGAAATGGACCTGGGACATGAGGACCAGGCCTCTGGAAGACAAATGAGAAGGAGCTCACAGCATCAGGCAGTGGGGGCAGGGAGTATCCGTCTAACTCAGAAATACAATCCCCACAGTCAGAGTTACGGGGCTTAATGAGACTGGAGTCCTAAGTGCTGCGCCTTTAACTTCTTGGCTCTTCTTCCCAAAACACATTCTACAAAATGTGCCTGTGCCATCCATCCTCCAAGATGACTTTTTAAGTGAAGCTGTTTGTTACAGGGAGGAAGAAAGGGGGAGGCTGCTGGAGTCTGTTCAGCTCCCAGGGACAAGATGGCAGTGCAGCTGCAGTGCATTACTGACTGGGTCTTCTAGGGTGGAAAGCCCCAGGCTCACCCAGACAGAAAATGACTTCCAAGCCACCGGTGCCTCTCCTGATGCCTTTGGCTTCCTGCCTCTTCCTCAGGCTGGTCAGTAAGAGTTGTCACTCAGGGTGACTCCAGGTGAACTCTCAGTTATGTTCTTGCTACTTGAGGTGAAAGGCATGGTTTTGTGGTTGTGACATCTGCCCTGGAGGCCCCCTATCTCCACATGGCTTTTGGAAACACTATGGTTTGGGTCTGGAAGCATCCTCCAAAGACCTATTATGTCTTATAGGCTTTCAGTTTATTATGGCCTTATTGGGAGATGGAAGAGCTTTTAGGAGGTAGAAACTCATGGAAGCTCCTTAGATCGCTGGAGATGAACATTCAGGAGTGACCTGGGACCTCCTGACCTCAGCCCCTTCCTCTCTTTCCCTCTGCCCAGCTCCTGTACAAGTTCCCACCGTGCTGTTAGCCCAAAGGGATGGAGCCAGCTGACCACAAAACCTCCTACGCTATAGCCCAACCAAACCTTTGTGTTTGTACACCAATTATCTCAGTCCATATGGTGTCTGGTTGTTTCCTGTTTAAAGAACTAATGGGGAATCATCAAGATATTCATGTGCCATTCAGGGCCCAGGCCACCTGCTCAGGGGTCATAGCTCTGAAGTTGGTCCATGTCAGCTTCCTGTTTGTCATCCTGCAGTGGTGTGTATCAGTCACCCTGCGTGGCCTCACAGACACTGTTGCCATGTTTGTTTTCCTTGTGCATCTTTGGTTTTCTGATTGTTGTAGTTTTGTGTGCTATGACAAAATACCCAAGCTGGGTATTCACAGAGAAAAGAGCATGCTATTTACCTCATAGTATTGGAGGCAGAAGATCCAAGCAGCCTGACTCCAGCTTTGTAGAGGGAGCCCCCACCCGTCCCATGTCACTTCATAGTGAATGGCATCATGGCAGGAGTGTGTGTGTGTGTGTGTGTGTGTGTGTGTGGTGGGGGATGGGGAGGGTATCACATATTGAGATAGAGATCCAGAGGATGGCAAAGAGTCAGTTTGTTCCATCAGGGTTCGGGACAATAAGAATCCCCTAAGAGTGGCCTCAGTTTCTTCCAATGACAGCTTCCTCAGTGAACACACGAGGCGCCCTGCCCCCCACCTCTAAAGTTCCCACCAGCCCTAACATCACCACACTGGAGCCAACCTTCTGACACATACTCCCTTGGGTGACAGTATCCAGGCCCTGGGCAATGTGCATGGGACAGGAGTTCACAGTATAAATTGCTTGCTCTGATCAGTACTGGCCAGTGCTTGCCCCCGACAGAACACCTCCGTGCCTTGTATGGCTTGGCTCCAGAGCACCTTCTAAGATGGAGTAGCTGATGCTGCAGAGGAGCGCACTGAGGCTCACACGGCTCATCAGGGACCCACTGTTGCCAGAGCTCAGAGTCAGTGTCAGAAACTGCAGGCTGGGTCAACCAGAGCCATGTCATGGTGGGCTTCGGCTATCAGGCCAAGGGGGTAGATCAGTTCATGAGGACAAGGATTCCTGCCAGGCCGCCTCTGGGCACAAGCTGAACTACAGGCAGAGTTGTTTTTATTTTGTTCCTTTGTCCACTTTTGTTTGTTTGTTTGTCTGTCTCTCTCAAAGCTTGAACATTAAGAGAAGTGGGGCGAGAGAGCCTCTTTACCTTGGCTATACGACAAACAGCACAAGGGTGTATGAGAGCACTCCTGCTGACGAGTGGGAGCACTACCCAGCTCCAGCTCCTGCAACAGGACTCCTGCATCTTCTAGCTCTCAGAAACCCTCAAGCTCTCCCTCACTTGTGAGGCTCCCACTGCGAGGTTGGGTCGCTCTTTGAGATCCTCTGTGTCCTGTGTGGAGACCTGGTGAGTTGAGCTACAACCACAGGTCCACCATTAGAACTGAAGCTTTTCTCTCCTGCTCACAACCCATGACAGACGCCCAGTCACGTGGACCCTGGTAATTTCAGAGGACAGAAGTGCCATGCTACATGCCCCAGGTAATACTGATGCCACACCGGGAGCAGAGTTCACCTGCACCTGGAGGCCTTGTGCCTGTGGCCCTGGTGGAGTGTATGATATCAGAAGTTCACTTTACATGATTCCCTCTCCCAGGTCTACTGCAGCAGAGCCTCGATTGATTCCCTGGTTATAAGAGCAAAGGAGTATGTGAGAGGGCTCTTGCTGACTGGTGGGTACCTGTCACATCCAGGAACTGCGGTATCATAACCCAGAAGCAACTGCTTCAACAGGACTAGGGGCCTGCACTTTCTAATGTTCAGAAGTCAGGAATTTCTAACATTCTTCCAATGCTCCAGTTCATCCTCACACTGAATCCTCGGGGAAAGCCTTGCAACCCCAGTTTCAATGAGGGGAAACTGAGGGATGGTGATAAAGTAGCTGAAACCCTGGCTGTCTCTCTCCAGTGTTTTCTCCATCATTCCATGTTGTTCCTGCCAGAAAGTAAAGGGAGGAAAGACGGGATTTGGGTGAAGAGACGATGTGTGTGCACCTGTATGTATGTTTGTGCATGAACATGCATATGTATGCATGCATTATGTATGCATGTAAATATGTGGGTGTATATATGTATATGCATGTATAAATATAGGTAGGCATGTGTGCATAAGCATGTATATGCTTATGTGTGCATGTATATTGATGTTGATGCATGAGTACATATATGTAGGCATGTGTGTGTGTGAATGTGCATGCATGTGTGTGCAAGCGAGTGTGTGCATCTATGCGTTTAAGGAATACTTTTTAGCTTCAGTTTCAACACACTTTCACTCTTTACTTCAACACCTACTATGTGCCAGGATAGGTCTGGGTGGGTCAGGAAGACAGATACCAGCTGGTAAACTGATGAGGTAGATGGGCCTGGGAAGCACTCATTAGTGAGGGCAGGTGGGACAGAAAGCCTCTGACTCTGCAGGCACCGCCCTCCCCCGCTGGGCTGCATCTTGTTCTAGATTCCAAGGATGAGTATTCAGGGCTCTCGGAAGCCCGGGGCTAGGCTCTGGTGGGAGACAGGCACCTGTATCTGTACGAAGCCTTCTGGTCAGGAAGCTCTGACCCCATCTGTGGGTGTCTGTCTGCAGGAGGAGGGCAGCAACCTGGGCAAGACACAGAGAAAGGTTCATCAGCTAATGTGTGTGAGAAACCCCCACAATCCTCCGAGAACCTGACAGCGGAGGGACGTGGGTAAACCACGGCGCATCCAAATGAGGTGCAATTATGGAGCTATTAACATCAGGCTTTTGAGGAATTTTCGATGGCGTGGGGAAATGCTGATGATATATAGTGAGCTTTAAAAACTCCTGAATAGCTGAATGCATTCTATGATCCCAATTACATAAAATTCAATATGTGCAGGGAAAGATAAGGAAGATGGGGTAGGAGGGGGAGGAGAGGAAAAGAAAGAAGGGGGGAGAAGAAGGAAGAAGAGGAAGGGAGGGGGAGAACAGAGCCCCCACACTGTGCTGAGCCCCAGCTCCACACCGCATGCTTCACTTCAGTGTCTCTGAGGCCCACCCACTATGAGGCACAAACAGTCCACACCTTGTGTCACAAAGCTGAGACACACAGCCATAGTTTAGACCCAGGTCTGGCTCATGAAACCATCTACATTCCTTAGGCTGTGGCAGGACAGAGCTGGAACATTTTGTGTACAGAACCAGGGTTACTCAGCAAGGTGCGAAAATCTTCCAGGAAGTCTGGCACCCACAGATCATGTCCCCTTTTTGAGGTGTCTGTGTGTCTGTCTGCCTATCTCTGTGTGTCTATTTGTCTGTCTACATTTGTGTGGGTATGTGTGTGTCTGTGTGTGTGCATCTTAGTGTGTGTTGGTGAGCATCTGTGTATGAGTTTGTGTGCATCTTTGTGTGTATGTGTGTGTGCATCTTTGTGTGTATGTGTGTGTGCATGTATCTGTGTATGAGTGTGTGTGTGTGCATGTTTGTGTGTGTGTGTGTGTGTGCATGTATCAATGTATGAGTGTGTGTGCATCTTTGTGTGTGTGTGTGCATGTATCTGTGAATGAGTGTGTGTGTGCATCTTTGTGTGTATGTGTGTGTGTGTATCTGTGTATGAGTGTGTGTGTGCATCTTTGTGTGTATGTGTGTGTGTATCTGTGTATGAGTGTGTGTGTGCATCTTTGTGTGTACTGGTGAGCATCTGTTTGTGTGTGAGTGTGTATGTATATATATATATATATATATATATATATATATATATCTTTGTGTGTCAGTGTACATGTATGAGTCTGCGTACACAGATATGTGTTGTCTGTTTGCACGTTTATATGTGGTGTGTGTGTGTGCACGCGCACAGTGTGAGTTCATGCACGTGTGTAGGCACAGGTTTTGTCCTTTCTGAAGATTTTTTTATTTGTCACCCACTCTCCATGTCTGACTGAGTCTATGGCATCATCCATGCATTTTCCAGATGAGCATCAATGTCTTCTGTGCCCTTCCTTCTCCCTCCCGAGGCCCTGATGAGGGAAGCTGCTGATTTGTCAGAGTGGGTGTGTGTGGCCAGAGCTGTCAACATGTAAGTAGGACTCACTTTAGCACCCATGGGCCTGAAGAACATATTTAACACCCACTGCGGCCTTGTTCCATCCTTCCCTGATTTGGCCCCACACCAGCCTCCAAGGCAGAAGTTGTCATTCTCAATTTATACCGGAGGAAGCTGAGGCACAGGGAATGTAGGAGTCCTACATGGGAGTCTCAGCGAGCAGGGAGGGAGACTGAATTTATACCAGATCCGTCTACGCAAAGTTTCTCTGCCCCGGATTGAGACTGTTCTGTGGTCTGTGGGGGATGTCCCCCGAGAACACCTTGTCCTTGGCCAAAAGAACACGATGGGCTGACTGCTCAGGGTCTGTCATGCCTGCCTGTTGCAGGTGTGTGGTCTGTCGGAGCCTGCTGGGCTCAGCTACATAACCCCTCTGAACCCTCGTGGACCAAGGCGTGGGGGAGACTAATGACTAGTCTCACCCCTCACTCTTGCTTACTCAGCAGGGTCTCAGCTCCCCAGGAGTGATGCTTACGCTCACAGCATTTTGGGGCATGTGTGCTATGGCTTGGGGGCTTCCTTAGAGCCTTGGAGGAAGGATACAGTCCCTGCAGCCATCTGCCCCACTCATTCATTAATTTAGTCACCGGATGAGCATCTGCTTTGTACCAGGTCCAGGGCTCAGGGAGCAATGTTAAGCAAAGCAGGCTGAGCCTCCCTAAGGCTCATGTTTACATTTAAAAGAGACAAAAGACAAATATGGTGTAATTAAGAAACAAGAATTAAATAGAGGAACCGGGCAAGAAGGCAGAGCTGTGGGAGGCTGGGATAGGGCTGTTACCAGACCAGGGACTCCTGGCCCCTTAGTCGTAGAAGCAGGAGCTAAGGTCTGAAAGCTGCTTTACTGGAACAGCCCATGGCTGGATGCCTAGCAGGTAGATCTGTCCAGCACTGGCGAGACCAAGAGTCTGCACTCCCTGCGAGGCTCAGAGTCTGTGATCCTCTATGTTACAGCGCTGAAGTTCACTTGAGCTGGTTCTACCAGTGGCTCTAATCTAAGCACTCAATAGACTGAGGCAGGAGGATTGCCTCTAGTTCAAGGAGATCTTGAGCTGCTTAGAAAGACTCTGTTTCAAAACAAACAAGAATAATTAAAATAAAAAAATTAAGACTTGAGAATCTAAGATCCTGATTTTAAACTCAATATCTTTTAGCTTTGGGACAATTAGGTACAGGTTGTGGACCCCCCTCCCCTTGGAGTTTGAGGTTGGTATTTGAGAGATGTTTGTCCTCAGAGCTTGGGCCAGTGCTGAGACCTCTGAGACTGGAGAGGCAGCTTCTGGAAACTTCTATTCCTGGAGAGTGGGTTCTGCCAAGCACCTTGAGGTTTATACACAGGATACACTTGTGGTCTTGTGGCTTAGAGGATATGGTCCTGTCTGCACTCTCAGCCTGGTCTACTGGTCGTGTCTGCATTACGAGCTCCCACTATGAGTGCAGTGGGTATCTGGAAATAGATCAAAGTTTAGGGTGGGTGCTCCCCTGCTATTTATCCTGGAGATGTCCTTGCAGACGCACTCTAAGGAGTACTTCACCAGTTTCTTCATGACTGTGAGTTCAGTTAGGTTTGCTCCTGACAGTTGAATCTTGGCGTGGATTCAGAGAGCTGGGGCCCATTTTTATTGTGGTTGGACACATTGTATAGCATATAAATAATAAATACATATAAGCATCACTATTTTTATTGTGGTTAGATATGTATACCATAAACATATGTACCATATATACCATAAACATGTATGCCATATACTTCACTATTTTGGCCACGTTTCAGTCATGTCTATATTAGAATTCACTGTGTGCATCCTGGGAGTCTGATCTCTAGGACTCAGGCCTGGGAAGGTGGCTCAGTGGGTAAAAGTTCCTAAGGACCCGAGTTCGAATCCCAGAACCCAGATACTCACCTGTAATCCTAACACTCCTTCGGGGAGACTGGGGGGGCGTAACGGGAGAAGCCTGTGGGCTGTTAACCTGGTATGCACAGGGAAGAATCAGCAAAGAGACCCCATCTCAAACAAGGTAGAAGGTGAAGACCAACACCAGAGATTGTTGTCTGGCACTCCACAGGGAAACTGAGTATACACACACACGCACACACACACACACATACATACACACACATACACACACACACACATACATACACACACATACACACACACCCATACACACACACACATACACACACACACAGACAGACAGACAGACACACACACACACACACACACACACACTCCTCCGACACTCCATATATCCCCGGAAACTCCATATTTCCCTGGGACTAGCATTTCACTTTGTACTTCTAAGAATTTCACTACAAAAAGCCTCTTATATAAGTGCCAAACACTGATCCAACTGAAGAGAGTTTCAGGGAGATCATATGATCAGTATGTGTGGGTCATATGACCAGCTAACCTGTAAGGAGTGACTCCTTGATGACAGGCTGGGAGAGATGAGTCGGTGGGAAAAGGCTGGCAATTCATGACTTGAATTTGCATGCAATTACCACCATTACCACTACCACCATCATCGCCATTACCATCAACACAATTATCACCAGCATAACCACCAGCATCACTATTACCATCAACATCATCATCACCATCCCCACATTATCACCACCCTCGGCAGAACAGCATTTATATAGGGCCACGGGTGTGCCCTGTGCCCCTGCTTATGCCACTGGGTAAAGCAGCCATCCCAGGCCCAAGAACAAGGCAGATGGCTCTGCTGGCTGGATAGCTTAATGCAGGAAACACCACGGTGTTTGCTTTTAATCCTTTCGTGTCTCCGAAGTTGTGTTTCTGACGTTCCGGCTGGTTCTTGGCATACAACAAAAAGGAACTAAGAAAGTACAGCTGCAGTTAGCAAGTGTTGGCCTGACTCAGAAAAGATTGCTCTTGTCTGGAAAGGTTCCTCTCCCCGTGGAGGGCAGGGGATGACGCATAAACTCAGGTGGTCTTTCCTGCCATGACTGTCCCCGCTTGACACGAAGCAAGGTCATGGAGAAGTCAAGTGATCTGCCCAAGGTCACACGGCAGCTCAAACCCAAGCCTGGGAGGCAGAATGAGGACACTGGTGTGAAAGCAGGCACTGGGGAGGGCAGCCTGGAGAAGACTGGGGGCGTGGAGATGGGTGGGGCAGAATGGACGGGGTAGGGCGGGGCGAGTGGTCAGGGTGGAAGTCTGCCATGTTTCACTGCTCCCAGAATTTCAATCCTCTGGGTTGGAATCCTCTAGAGGGAGCTGCAAGGTCGTGAGGTGGTTTCCACTCCAACCCCATCAGATGGAAGCACCCCAGGACCAGGTGGGGATGGGTGGAAAGACGTGGGAGTTTCTGGAGTCAGCTATTCACTTGATTTTGAACCCTAGAACCCCAAATATGCATTCTCCCGATACCAGGAGTCTTTCTTTATAGAGTAAGTGACTGTGAACTCATGTGTGGGAGTCTAGCTCTGCCTCCTCCCCATCTTATCTGGGGCTACATGGGGAAAAGTGTGAGGTGTTTTGATAAGTTCCAACGCAGTGGCTGAAGTTCTCAGTAAGAGTGTGGGACAAACGATGGAATCCCTCACTGGAGAGTCGTCCGGGATCAGCTTATGTCTCTCTGAGAGAGTGTCCCACATGGCTGGGATATGTCTTAGGCCCTAAGTTCTCTGCTTACCTCAGAATCTGCACCTCAGAATCATCAATAAATACCTGTCACAGGGAAGAGGCCAGGGGTCCTGGATGTAAAGGAATCGCTGACTTGGCAGTATCTAGGCGCTGAGCTGTGCAGACTTGAGCAGTTCCACCCACGCAGACATCTGGCTCCCGAAATATCCACGTCTCCCAGGCTAGCACACATGCAGAGCCCTCGCAGCTGAGCTGACTTGCCTTTTCTCGCTCAGCGAGGCAGGTCTATTTCTAAAGCCATGAAACAGGAAATGAGCTTCTAAGGCAGAAGGGAGGAGAGCGGGCTGATCACCACAGTTGTGAATTTAGCGAGGATGGGGGGGAGGTGGTGTCTGTCCTTCTAGGGATGCTTGGCTCACATAGGGAAGTTACAAGGGACTCGCATTCATGACACCGCATTTTTTAGCTCATGACATACCCCGCACTTGGCAGGGCTGATTGGCAGAAGGACCTGGGTCTCCATTCTCATCCTCATCAGTGAGACTCTTGTCCATTTGTTGGCATCTTCCTCATTCCTGTCAGAGATTCCTCTACATCCAAAACCCTTGGCCTCCCTTCCTAAGGCTGGTGTTGATACCTCTTAGGTACAGACCCTGAGGCAAGCAGGAACTTAGGGCCTAAGACATACCCTTTAGCCTTCATATTGGAAGAAGCAAGCAATATGGATTCTGCTATAGTGGGATTTCTTGAACCCAAAATCAGATGAATAAAGGCAAGGAGACTTATTATTATTTATAAAAACTTATGTACTATAGGTGGGCAGATTCTCTGCTAAAAAATACTGCTGGCTGTGGTCCATTATAACTCTCTCTCTCTCTCTCTCTCTCTCTCTCTCTCTCTCTCTATCTATCTATCTCTCCCTCTCCCCATCTCCCCCTCTTCCCCTCTCCCCTCTCCCCCTCTCTCCATCTCCCCTGTCTGCATCTCTTTTTCTTTCTCAATCCCAGCACCTGTTACTTCCTGGTGTCACTCTGGCAAATTTCCCATCTCTGCTTCTTCTCCCTAGACCTCCCCCCCAGCCCACAAGTTCCTACCATCCCTTTCCTACTCAGCTATTGGCCATAAATTCTTTATTAAGTCAATCGGTAGTGAGAAAGTTGTGTTTACAAAATACTGAGGCAGGCAATGAGCCATGAAAATAACAATACCAAAATCCAGCCAGAATTCAGCTCTCTCTGCTGGTACAGCAATCCACAAATGAATAGTACTAAGACAACTTTCACACAGTGAACCGCAACACTGTCTCATGGAGCTCCGGACAAGAGAAATTTCCCACAAGGCTCTGTGAGGCTGGAAAACATGTGTAACAGGGGGTTAAGGTCACAGTGAGCTGAGACAGACTTTGAAGAGTGAGCAGGGAGTTTTCTCTCAAAATCAACAGTGTATGCCAAGGCATGTGGCAGAGGATCTTTGGGGCCAATTAAGAAATCTAAGCCTGTGCAAGTGAAGGGCTGGCAGTGGGCTGGAGCCCAGAGAGGAGAACATGGGCCAGACTGGAACTTTCAATTCCAGTTTTCTTCCTAGAGCAGTGGGGGCATTTGCAATGTAGGAACCTGTAGGGGTGGTTCTGATGATGTCCTGTTCTCCAGTTGGTTCTTGATCTGTCAGTAAATAAGCCACTGGCCAATTGCTGGGATGAAGGAATAGGTGGAACTTCCAGGTCTCTGGGGGAAAAGAAACAGCCACAGGGAGATGAGAGTTTGCCATGCTTTGGAGAGAGAAAATCCAGATGTTGGTCAGGGATGTTTAGCGGGGACTAGATGTATCTTAGCTACTAAAGTTTAGGGCAGATGGGAGGTGCAGAGATAAAAATATTGATAAGGTCACAGGGCACACACTTTTCCAGGTGGGAGATAGTAGTGCCCAGCAATTGTGTGCAAAGGCAAGTTGAAATTGAACAACTGTGTTTGTGTCTTTTATCCATGGATTCATGGAAAGCTGGGTGGGGGGTGGTAGTATGGCCTATTCCCAGAGCTTAGGTGGGCTATTGAAAGCTAGACAAAGCAGGGACCAACGAGAGCTTGGGTCTGAGTCATACATCCTTCCACTTAGGAAACTTGACCTCAGAAGTGTGTTCCCAGGGGTATGCCAGCCATTTCCCTCATTCACACTTTGCCATCCAATACTCAGCTCAGAACCAGGAAGCTTCGACACACAATCCCAAGGACACTCCCAGGTTGTCACTGTCCACCCGTGTATGTGACTCAGGTCTCTCAACAGAATCAACAGGAACAACTGATCAGGTGATCAGCTCTAGAGGTGATCGGGCTCCAAGGACTCCTTCTCAAAAATGGAATGTGGTGCCCTTAGGAAGGGCTTTGGTGGGAACTGCCTTGATTTTGTCTCTGGTGCTGTATGTCTTGTTAGGGTTTCTATTGTTGTGAAAAGACACCATGACTATGACCATCATAAGGAGAGCATGTAACTGAGGATTACAATTAAGAAGTTTAGTCCATTGTCATTATGGTGAGAAGCATGGTAGTGCACAGGCAGACATGGTGCTGGAGAAGGAGCCAAGAGTTCTACATTCAGATCAGCAGACAGCAGGAAGACAGAGTGAGCCACTGGGCCTGGCTTGAGCTTCTGAGACCTCAAAGACCACCCCCAGTGACACACTCTCTCCAACAAGGCCACAGGTCCTAATCCTTTCAAATAATGCCATTCCCTATGAACGTATGGGGGCCATTTTCATTCAGCCCACCATAGAGTGTTAAAATTCCAGACAAAAAAAGTGACTGAGAGGAGATGGGGTTGTTTCAGCTCCCGACTCCAGGCTGTTTAGGAGAGACACCAAGTTAGGGGCTTGAGGCAGGTGGCCACATTGTATCCACAGCTGAGAGAAGAAGGGAATACATGCATGAAATGCTCATTACTGAACCTGCTTTCTTTAGTCATATGTGACCCAGGTCCTGGTACGGTGACCAAGATAACCTCTCACAGATACCCATAGGCCAATCTGATCTAGAAAATGCCTCTGGGAAGCTCTCTTCCAGATGACTGTGGGCTTCATCTAGTCCTCTGTTAAAACTCACCATCATAGGAGTGTCACATGTTTCTCACTTACCTAGGAGGAAGGTCTAGGGCCTCAATTCTGGACATCCTGACCTCCAGGAAGAGCTTCTTCCTCTGAAGTCTTTTTTAAAGTTTTAAGGGAGGGACTGGATGGTAGCCACCTGCACTGCTGAGCACTCTCTGGGCCCAGCCCAGGAAT
Organism: Micromys minutus; assembly: GCF_963924665.1. Classification (NCBI taxonomy): domain Eukaryota; kingdom Metazoa; phylum Chordata; class Mammalia; order Rodentia; family Muridae; genus Micromys; species Micromys minutus. The sequence goes on from NC_137978.1 coordinate 45,640,670, forward strand.
TCAAACACCCCTTCAACACTCAGCATAAAGAACATTTACTTTCCTAGCTCTCCGGGCCTCTCCTAGCCTAGCCAAGGTGTAATGTAGCATTATCATCCTGGGACCTCAGGCTCAGAGCAGGACTTCCTGATCCTTGAGGGAGGAACAGGTTGGAGGGACCAGCTGGGTCTCAGTCACTTCTCTATGGTGTTTTCCTCTCAGCCAGGACTCCAGGAGGACAAGAAGGAGGGGACATGATTGCTCTCTTGGGATCCAGGTCATGAAAAAAGAAGAGAGAAGAGGAGGAGAAGGAGGAAGAGAAAGGGGAGGAGGGAGAGGAGAAGGGGAAAGAGGAGGAGAAGGAGAAAACTGAGGGGAGATTGTGTATAGGGCTATGCATAGGGACATGAGCACTGACCAGTACTACATCTCAGGGTAGCTTTGTGGGTGAAATGTCCTTAGTGAATGCCATCCCCCTTCCCCCACCACTAAACTGGCTGTGACATCATCAAGAAGGTCAGAATCATCACCCTGCCTGATATGACCCCAGACAGTTTGGGGGTCTTCTCTGCTCTAAGCAGTAGTAGAGCTGGGTTGTTTAATGTTCTTTCCAGGGCCAGCTAGCTGAAGGCAGATTGGTAGAAACAGCAAGACAAATCCAGCCTCAGCAAGGTGGAGGGAGGAAACCTCTCCCTCTCCTTTCCTCCCTCCCTCCCTCCCTCCCTCTCCCCTCCCTCCCTCTCCCCTCCCTCCCTTTCCCCTCCCTCCCTCTCCCCCTCTTTTTCTCTTCTCCTCTTCCTCCTCCTCTTTCTCCTACTCCTTATTACATGCTGGGAGAGAAGGCTCCTTGCAGTCTTTCCAGTCTTCTGCAGCTCTTCCTTCAACTTTGCTTCCAAAGCTGGCCCATCTCCTTGTGTATACACAACTTAGCCTGGGTAAGAAGACTGGCTTTATCCAGATACGCACATAGCCTAGTATCACTGAGCTGGTCCATCCTGTTTCCCCCGACTCCTTTAAAGTCCCTGATACCATTTTAGAACCACCTGTGGGAGTTTTCTGTCTCTCTCAGCTTCCTAGGTCGGCCTGGGTTTCCAGCCCTTTAAAAAGACCATCTCTCCCTGTTTCCATCCATGTTCATATAGCCACGCCCTGGCTTCCACTGTGAGGGCTGAGGACAGCACCACTCACAACTGCCAACCAAGACCCATTGCCCCAAGATGCCCAGTCAGAATGGTAAACCTGAAAAAAGATCAAAGCCATGATTGTCCAACTAAAGCAAGCTGTATCTTGTGGTGCAACCAGGACTGGCCAGACAGCTGTCTCACCCTAAGTCAAGATTTGAGAGAGCAGGTCCTGTTGGCCTCTTGAAGTCCATTTCATAGGAGAGATAAGGCATTCATAAAGCAAGGGAGTCCATTGTTAGAAAGATACATTGTTAGAGAGATACATTGTTAGACAGATACATTGTTAGACAGATACATTGTTAGAAAGATACAATGAATGAGAAGGAACTGTAAGGATATAGGTCATGTGAATGGGGTCACCAGTTTAATGTAGGCTGAAAAATGGGTTTTGCAGTTTACATCAGATCTAAGAAACAGGAAATTATTTTTAATCATAAATAGAAGCCTTAACCCACACAGGGCAAACAGGAACTTATTTGTAACTGTCTTAACTGCAAACAGAACCCTTAACCTACAAGGTGTGTTGTTTCTGTTTTGTTCTCACAAAAGAAAATGAGCAAAGCATGTTCTCAGCCAGTTTCCTTCCCTGAAGTGGGGCTGGTACACCGGCTCACGGTTATGCTGGCTCATGGTTACACTGGTTCACAGTTTACACTGTCACACTGGGTGATACAGACTAATGCACACAGAGACCACAAGACAACTTTCGATGTCATTCCTTGGAAGCTATCAACCTTGGGGTTTTTTGGAAACAGTCTCTCACTGGGACCTGGGACTTGGTAGTTAGTCTAGGCTGGTGGGCTTGCCCCCACCTCTCTCTCTGCCTCCCCAGCGCTGAATTTACATGGCTGATTTTAGTTGGACTGATATCCTTGTGTATATGTAACAAGTACTTCACTACCTGAGCCATTTCTTCAGCTTTCTAACTCTTTTCAGAGCCACAAGATCCCATGTCAGTAACACCAGGCCAGAGCACATGGATAAGAGCCAGGCCACCTAACTATAGTGCAGGCCCCTGACTCTGGAGGAGCCTAACCTGACTAACTAACCAACAGAATGCCCACTTCTTACAGATAGACAAAAGCAGGGCCCCAAGCTCCCGAGGCTTGGAGCTTCACCCAGAGGAGCTGTTGCATCCAGCAATAAACTTGCAGCTCAGACTCAGTGTCTGCCACAGCCAGTGCTTGGTGTGACCTGCCCTCCCGCTCTCACTCACGGGAAGAGCAATCACGAGGGTTCCCTGGTCCTGTGTGTATGTGAAACTGTGGGGTGGGAAAGGGTCTGAGGTCAGTTCTGAGGACCCACTGCCCATGGGATGTGAGGAATTTAGGGATAGACTGTCCTGCATCCAAAATGGCCAACTGTTAAACTGTCTGGCTTCAGAAGATGGAGGAGACTCATCTTCGCATCTGCACAGACTCTTTGGCAAGGCGAAGATGCATCTTTTACAATTCAATCTGGCAGACTCCCACGATTTGTCTCAATAAACGCCAGGGAGGCTTTTTTCCTTTCTTTCCCTCTCTCCTTGCTGTGAAATGTCTCAGGGAGCAGAGTGCAGGGAAGATGAAGAATGGATACACAGGGAAAGCTTGTTTTAGAGATTTCTATAAATCTCATCAGCTGGGTGCCCCACTGAGTAGAAATGGGTGAGGCAGGGGAGTGGAGGAAGGTGCTGGTCATGGGGTGGGGGGAGACAACTGGAGGAAGAAAGGTGGGAATATCTATGTAGCCATCCCTTTAACTTGTCCTTTCCCCCAAGGGCCCTGCCTGGGCCCTCAGTGGGACCCTGTAGTCATCTTCTAATGAGTGTGTCCCTGGTATAAGGTTCCCCCAGAACCTATACCTTTCTCCTTTTCTAGCCCCTGTTTGCCAAGGTCTTGATCCCCAAGACCAATACCTAGCTTTTTTCAAGGCCTTTGCAGACCTCTAAGACCATGTTCCTCCTTCAAAATCTGTCCACACATTCATATGAGCATACCAGGGGAAGTACCTCAGGGCCCAAGGGTACCAAGCAGCAACTGTTGGGCTAGCTTGGGATGGGTAGAGGGTATACGCTTTACAGATGTGGTTATATTTTTTTAAGATTTATTTATTTTATATAAGTACACTGTTGCTGTTCTTCAGACACTTGAAGAGGGCATCAGATCTCATTACAGATAGTTGTGAGCCACCATGTAGTTGCTGGGATTTGAACTCAGGACCTCTAAAAGAGCACTCAGTGTCCATAACCACTGAGTCATCTCACCAGAAAGAGAAGCCAGAGGTATGTTTGGTGGAGGCACAGTAAGGTGTGGGAGAACGGAGTGCCTCTGTGGGCCCATACTGATGCATCCCTTTCCCCTGAGGTGCTAGCCATTGAAAGAAAAGCAGAGAGAGAAAGAAGAAGAAAAAGAAGAAGAAGAAGAAGAAGAAGAAGAAGAAGAAGAAGAAGAAGAAGAAGAAGAAGAAGAAAAGAAGAAGGGGGAGGAGGAGGAGCAGGAGGGAGAAGGAGGAAGAGGAGGAGAGGCTGGTTATGAGCACATGAAGAGAGAGGGGGGAGGGGAATGGGGAGAGAAGGGGGAAGAGGGTAAAGGAACAAGATTGAGGAGGGGCAAGTAGCCCCTTTTGTAGTGAATCAGGCACACCTGGTTGTTGCCAGGTAACTGTGAAGCAGAGCCTAGACAAAATGCCAACAGATGTCGTGTGCCCTGTGATCAGAGCCTTGTTTGTGAGGACAGAGCTAAGGCTGAGCTAAGGAGAGGACCTACTCTCCTGCCCTACAAGTGACAGTGGGGGTTGGCCCGAGGATCCTGCCATGTGTTGCTGTTCCTGCCCTCCTGGTCCTGAGTGAGCCACTGCAGCCGTGCCCAGGGCTTTATTCCCAACCCACAGGTGGGGAAAACCAAAGGTCAACTTGGCAGTGCCAGGGTTAAAACCCCGTGTCTCTACCAGGGATGCACCAGCAGTGAGAGGCAACCTAGCATGGTGGCAAACTTCCATCAGCCTGGGTGTGCTGTGGACCGTCTCAGCCCTCCTCAGCTGCATGGTCTGCATTCCCTTTGGACACACTGCTTCTCTTCTTAACTCTATATATTGGATAAAAAACATCTCTCAGTCTGAACCTGCAATTCCCAGGCCTCCACGCTCCTGGAAAAGAATATTGCTTTCCCCTTTGAAACTGTATTTAAAACCAATTTGACTGCCTGACCTGGTCCGAACCAGATGAAGTTATTCATGGTCTGCCCTGGGACTGTGCCAATATGTAGCTGCGACGCTGGGTTTGGGCAGGCTGGAGTCTTCGGCAGCACCTAACTGCATCAGTCAGAGGATTCTAGGGCAACCCTCAGTTCCTCCAATAAATCAATCATAAGGACAAACTGAAGTCAGGAGGCAGAAAATCAGCGTGGAGGCCGTAAAGGACGCACCTGCCAATCACAGCTTGTCAGATCCAAGTGAACCAGAGTCAAACAAGCTGTAAGATAAAAGGACCGAGGGACTTCCCTGCCTGCAGTAGCTTTGTGTGGCCTGTCAGGAGAGAAGCCTAGTGCTGCTGCTCAGTCTGAGAGCCCTTAAGGCAGGGACATGACCATCTCCAGGGCCCAGGGCCACAGGAGAGGAGTGGGCCTGTTCCTGAGGAAGCCACTGAGTAGGGAGGTTGGCTGGAGATGATCATAACCAGGTGTTAAGAGGGGGCAGAGTGGGGCTTGAACAGCATCTGGGGACCTCAGGAAGCAGGCCACGCTCCCACGGCTCCTGAAGGCTGCACAGAGACCAGAACCGTCACTGAACTCACACTTGCTTAGGCACATGCACACCCTCAGGCACATGTTCAAGCTTGTACCCAGATAAGTGGCAGTGTGCTGGCACCTCCCTTACCTAAGAAGAGAAATCCTGCTGCAGAACAGGTGCTGGGGAACCAAGCCCAAGTAAGGAGGGGTACACAGACCCCAGTGCAGGGTGGGAATGGATCAATAAGAAGTATGCAGGCACTCAAGAAATTCACTGGACATCTGTCCCCCTGGAGGGTGTCTACCTGGGACCTGGAACAGAGGAAGTGAACTAGTGTGAACCTGTTCTCTCTCCTCCACCAGGGAGCGATGAGAATCCCAGGAATCTCCACAGCCTGCTGTGCTTACTGGAATGTTTGGCTCATTCTGTAAACTGTAAATTGTCTCCATTCTTGGGTTCCAAGATCTCTCATCAAAATCTCAGTAGGGTGAGGTTGTATAGGGGCATCCCAAGGAGAGCCCCTCAGGGCAATAAGACAGTGGGCCAGCCATGTCTCATGAGTTCCTATGGTGTGAAAGGCTAAGGTCTAGGCACTGGGAGATTTGGTGTGGGCCGTGTCTTGTTGGGGACGGTTTTCTGCACTGTGTATTCAGATCCTGCTTGGTATGTCTGGAGATCTGGTTGCAGTCTGGACACATGTTGGCACTGTTATGATTATTGGAGCATCCCCTGTCTCAGTGATGTGTAAAGACTTTTCCATCACCTCTGATTGGTTAATAAAGAGTTGATTCAGCCTATCACTGGGCAGGGGAGAATAGGGTGGAATCTGATCCTCCTAGTCAAGGGGATGCAAACAAGGAGGGGGGGGAGAAGGAAGGGAGGGAGGAAGGGTGAGAGAAAGAGACAGAGAGAGAGAGACACAGAGAGAGAGAGACAGAGAGAGAGAGGGAGAAGGGGGGAGGGAGGAAGGGTGAGAGAGAGAGACAGAGAGAGAGACAGAGAGAGACAGAGAGAGACAGAGAGAGACAGAGAGAGACAGAGAGAGACAGAGAGAGAGAGAGAGGAAGAAAAAAAGAAGAGGAGGAAGAGAAAGGAGGGGAGGAGGAAGAAGAATAAGGGAAGGAGGAAGAGGAGGAGGAGAAGGGAGAACAATTTGCTGCTGTAAGCAGATGTAAGGAGAGTTGCCGTGAGGACATGGAACAGAAGTAGCCAGGGCAAGACTCAGTTTGCAGGTATAGGGCTACATGGCTGGGAAGTAGGCAGCCATAGAAGGTTAGAATAGATAAATATCTGCCCAGCATAGTTACTAATAAATATATTAGGTCTCTGTGTCATTTATTTTGGAACTAAAATAGGCTAGAGAGGATGTAAAAATCTCCTGTTGCTGCTTGAGAGAAAAAAGGGTGAAGTAATTCCCTGCCCCTCCCCATTATATCTAGAAAGTCTTTTCTGGTTCACAGATGTCACCCCTCTGCAGAGACCAGTATGAACCCACTCCGAGGAGCACCAACTTGTGGTCACATCTGAAAGGTCAGGTGGCACTGAGAGGAAGTGCCTGGGAGACCAGTGGACAGTCCCCAGGATTCTCTCCTCCTCCTGCTCCTCCCACTGGTTTCTGTCTGGCCTTGCAGATCACTCCTTTCTGTCACATAGGATGAACTGACAGGAGGCAGCAGAGGGCTGTGCTATCAACAGTGCTAGATCTCACGCCCTTGTTTGCTTGCTTGAGGACAGCCCTGAGGGTCACCTGAGGCCACCAGAGGTCATAAGAATGAGCAGAGGCAGCCACTCTCAGGTTTACTACTCCCTTCTGTTCACAGAAAACAAACCGCCTTCTTGAAGGAGGAGGTATTCATGGCTGCGTTAAGCCAGTCCAAGGTCAGGTGGGCTCAGGACAGTTGAGGCAGTTTAGTTTTAGGCTTTCACAAAGAATTCTGGGATGCATAGGTCTGTCTCTAAGAGTTGTTGGTGAGTATGGGCCTGAAGCCTGAAGGAGTTTGCAGTCAGCCACACAGGAAGCCATCCTGGAGCTAAAATCTACATATGATGCAGACATCACACAGAAGACTGCAGAGATTCACACACCTAGCTCCCTGAACAAAGCACTCTTGAAGCCTACCAGCAGGCTGATTTAGTCCCATGGGCGGGTACACATTACTGTTTTTGAGAAGTTTGTGCATCTTTTATGTTTCTAGAAATGAAAAACACACTCCCTCAGTTGCTTTGTTTGGATGTTTCATCTCTCATCTCTTCAGCTCAGCTGTGAGTCCACCTCCATGTGCGAACCCCTCTGCTTACCTCAGAATGGGGACCTTCCTAGGATCCTGGAAAGGTTCTTATTTCCCAACTTCATACACTGTGGCCCAACTCCCGATGTGGTTATGTTTGAAGACGGTCCTTAGGAATGACAGTGTTAAGTGAGGTTTCCTAGGTGGGGCCCCAATCCTATAGGGTGGATGGGATGAGAGCATCACCCTATAGGATCTTCACACCCACACATGCCACACCCAGGAGAGGCCTTGTGAAGACCCAGCTAACAGGCTGACCCAAGGACAGGGGCTTCTAAAATGTCTCCGCTACAGCTTTCTCTAGAAACCCCAGCCTCCAGGTCGGGGAAGGGACAATGTCAGTCACAACCTCTGTTCTTCGGAAAGCTTGGCTGACTACCAGCATCAAACCAATGACAAGGCTCAGCCACGTGAGACCCTGGGCCTGAAAACAAGAGACTTCTTCCCTCCAGAGGGATCAGGGAAGACTTTGAGGGGTGGGTGACACCTGAACTGGCCTTGGAATAGAGCTGACAGTATCACTGGTTGAGGGGAGTGGGGGATGGGGGGCTTCCATACACAGAAGATACAGGTAAAGCTATGTGGATGTGGTGAGGTAATTTATATCACACCTGCAGTGAGGCTCCAAGCTCAGCTGAGGCCAGCGGCCAGAACTGCCCTGGGGTCTCCATGTGATCAAATAACACACAAAGAAGAGAGAGTGTGTTTGTGTACCCTGTCCGGACACCAGGGGACCCATCAGAAGCCTTCAGCAGCAAACAAGCCTTGGCCTTTGAAGTCACAGCCTGTAACATCTGAAAGTCCCTGGGGCTCCAAAAGGCTTGGGCCAGCAAACTCAGCTCTGGCTGTTGACTTTAATTAGGTAGTAGTTAATAGACTTGTTTGAACTCCAGTTACACAAATAGGCTGATGGTTTCATGAGGTCCTTGCAAGTGACAGAGCAGAGCTACTGTGTGTATGGGGGGGTGACAGCCAGCTTTGGGGACCATTCTGTCTCACACCGAATCCCCATGTCACACAGGATCAGGCCAGGTCCTCCAAAGGGATAGACCCTGTCTCCATTCTCCACACAAGCATTAATCACCATCTGTGCCCGATGCCCCCTGACTCCCCATGGCTTCTGCTGGAGACTCACACAGAGCCCTGCGGATTAGTCCCAGATAAACCCTGGTCTCTCCTCCCCTACTAAACAGCTAGTTTTTCTATTGTTTGGAATGGCTGTGAGGCGGCCACTGTCCCTGTATAGGTGAAGTTGTTTATAGCAGACCTCAAGCCAGTGAATCAAGGCCACAACGTGGTGGGTTGTGATGGTGTCTCAGTTCCCCAGGGAGACAGGGCTGGCCTTTAGAGAGCTGCCACACGAAGGAGGTGCGTCCTTTAACTCTCTCCCTTCACATCCTTCAAGGCCTATCAATAAGACCCTTAGCTGCTGCCTTGTGAGGCCAGCCTGCAGGCTCTCCTCATTTGCTTGGTGGGAAGCAGGGGCAACAGGACCCTGGAAGGCTGGTCCCTGGGAGCTCCGAGATGCACCTGTCATGGTTCAGGATCCGAGAGATTCGAGCTCCATCCCCAGTTTGCTGACTGCCTGGGAAAGTGGGACTTAGTTTCCAAGTCCATGGGCTTTCTGTGGAAAACTCGAACACTGGGCAGGCTTCAGGCTTTCATTCATTGAGGCTCATATTGCTCCTTCTCACCAGTATGGAGCCATATGCAGACCAGGCTGGCCTCGAACTCACAGTGATCCGACTGCCTTTGTCTCCTTTGTGCTGAGATTAATGGTGTATGACACCACCCCAGCTCCCTTTTCCTGTTTACAGAGGAGAAAAGCCCAGGGGATGAGTAAAGGCCACACTGAGTGATCTGAACACCAAACTGTGGAAGTGTGCGTGCTCTCAGTGGACGACTCTGGGCTCTGGCACTTTCTACTTCATGTATAGCAGAAGAGGACTTGGAGAGAGAGGGGGAGGGAGAAAGGGTGGGATGGAAGGAAGGAGGGAAGGAGGGAGGGAGGGAGAGAGGGAGGGAGGGAGGGAGGGAGGGAGAGAGGGAGAGAGGGACAGAGAGAGAGAGAGAGAGAGAGAGAGAGAGAGAGAGAGAGAGGGAGAGAGAATGAGATTGACACATGATGTCTGGTAACGTAGCCCACTGGCTAAAGGCACTTGGAACCAAGCTTCATGACATGAGTTCAGTATCTGGGGAACCCACGTGGTAGAAAAAAAATAAATTCTTGTGTGTTTTCTACATGTGTATAGTGGCATAAATGTGCACATTAACGATTATACACACACACACACACACACACACACATACACACACACACACACACACAGAGAGAGAGAGAGAGAGAGAGAGAGAGAGATTTAAAATAATTTATTTTCAAAACTCTAACATATGCCGGGGAGATGGCCCAATGAGTAAAGACTTTGACTTAAGAGCATTAAAACTTGAATTCAAATCCCCAGAGCACATCTGTAGCCCCAGCATTTCTAGGCAGACACAGAGTCCCCCAGAACCTCCAAGGCCAGCTTGCCTGGTGGTCTCAACAGGACAAGAGAGACCACTCTCAGACAGGGTGGAATGTGGGGACTGAGACCAGATGTTGCCCTTTGACCTCCACAGGATGCAGCTTGTCTATCTATTCTTACTGCTTATACCTGGCTTACGAAAAGACTGTAAACCCCTCCCCGCCTGTGCTGCAATGAAGGCATAGAACATGCAAGATAAGTTCCCATCTCCAGATGTGCACAGTCAGGCGACAGAAACCCAGAGGATTCACAGCCCAGCTCAGTGTAGGGGCCATAGTACACCTGGACTCTGAGTCTTCAGAGAATCCGGGTTCTAGGACAGCCAGTGTCGGAACTGTAGCCACAGGGTCTCATGAAAAGATCTACGTTATCTTTGTCACCTGGAGGACTGGTAAAAAAGGGGTAGGGAGCCCTGCCCCAGGGCTCTTGGCCACAACATTACTCAGATTCAGAGCTGTTTTTCTGTGTCCCCATGGGTGTGTGTCATGATGTAGAGGAGGTGTATCATCTTCTCATCTGTCCCTTAGGGTTGCAGGAGGAGAGCTGACCTGTGAGCGTGGGTATTGAGATTCTCTGAATACCTGACTGCCTCCCCTTCCTCCCATACTTCTCATCCTGCTGATGAACAGCTTACATTGAGTCCTGTTAAGGACTTGGGTGCACCATCAATAACTTTCCCTGGCTTTCAAGGTCGCCTGTAGACATTCTTTCCAGTTTGGGGCTGTGGTAAGCAGCATCCTACACATTAGATCTCCGAGCTCATCTCTGACTGGTTCTGAGGGTTACATTTCCAGAGCTGGGATTTCTGGGTTGGTGCTTATTGATAGAGTTCCCTCTGAATGGAGGTTGTTTTCCTTCCTGGGCTATCTGGACATAGTCGAAAGCTGGAGTTTGAGGCTCATGAAGGTCATGGATGTCAATTCTCCCGTCACACAGATTAGGGTGATAACGTTCAGAAATGCAGAGGAGACTTTACCGATATGAGGCAACCTGGAAATGCCAGCTCTAGAAACTGAACCTTTTAACACAAAGAGAGAAGCTTAAACGCCAATCTTGGAGCCCGGAATGACTCTGTGGAAGACTCGGAAGTGCCCGCTGCATAGGAAATGTTGTCTTTCCTACATGTTCAGATGGAGATGCTTGGGAATGATAATTCTGAATTTTTCGGTGTTCTCCATTCCAGGAGACTTCCGTAGTCCTTCTGAGATGGGAGTAGACCCAGAACAACACGGCCACTGTAGTGAGAATGAGCCATGCAGGTACCTCGGGTTGATGGCTCAAAGCACAAGTTGGCCATAGGTCTGCCCTGGCAGGTCAAGATGCCACAGGTTCTTCCCTACATAGGAAGAACTGCAGAAGGCTTAGGGATCAGGAGGTGGGTGGAGTCTATTATTAGGGTGGCCTTTGCAGGTTACATTGTCTCTGGGTACAGTTTCTCCTTTCTGTGTCTGTCACTGTGTGCCCACTTACCACCAAGGCAGAAGGAACCACCTCTACTGCTATGCCTTCCCTCAGCCACGCTCTGAAACCCTTCTGATAGGGTGACCCCAAAACGAACCTTTCCCCCTTTGTTTTCGTTAGGAGAAAGTCAATCACGAGCTTGCCTGGGGTCACCCTGAGAAAATAATCAATCAAGAGTTTGCTTAGGGTCGCCCTGCAGCTTCATGGAGAAGCCAGGACGGAGCGGGGAGAAGATGGATAGCTGAGATTTTTACCAAGAGGTTAATTTCCTCTTCCGTGAATCTTTCCTATACTGTCCTGGGATTCCTTACCAGGGCTCATGGGTCAAAAGGCTTGTGTATTTTAATGCTCTGGAGGCAGACTGCCAACACTTCTTCCAGAAGATTCTGACTCAATAACAACAGTTTATTAATTCAACAGCTACTCACAGGGGTGTTTACTGGGAGCCAGACATTGCTCTGTGTGCTGAGGCCACAAGAGAGACAGATTTACATGACCTTGACCTCCCGGAGCTCATGTGAAGGGAGAGGACAGTCCTTAAAATGCTTCCTAATTAATGTTCTGTGGCGGGCAATGGCGGTGAGCAGGAAGCGAGGCTGGTATCCAGGGAAGCAGGCCAGCCGGGAGCAGAGGCCTTCACTCAAGTACAATGTGTCCCCAGGGATTCCCAGAGGAACTAGACTAGAGTCCCAGGTGATGAGAAGGGAAAATGGGGGACAGGACTAAGGGGGTGCCATCCACTCAGGAAGAACAACAAAGCAGGCAGAGAACCAGGCAGTGGCTTTTTCCAGAGTCTGCAGCCAGGAGAGGGTGGTGGGAAGTGGGGGGTGAAGAGGAAATGAGCCAAGTGATATCAGGGGTGGGGGTGAGGGGGGCACGGTTGATTCTAAATTGCAAGGAAGCCTCAGGATGTGGCAGATGCTCCAGTCAGTAAAACCTGAAAACAATTAATTTGGAGCAATCTCTTTAGATAAGAAGAATCCAGAGCTAGGAACCAAGTCAGCTGTCTAATTCAATGTACATTTAGAATGGAAAGGAAACTACGGGAAAGGATAGATTTAAAAAGCCAAAAAGTGCCAGGGCCACCATGCAATGGAGTCCTGAAGACCCCTAAAGTGCTTTGTCCCCATGCCCAGGCCCCCTCCTTGTGGATTCCATCTTCTGTGGCGTTGACTTTGTAACAGCACTTTCTGTGGAGAAAGGGTAGGAGACCGCTCAGGCTTGCCTGGAGCGGAGTTTGATGGAAATTGATTTTTTATTATTGATGGTTTAGAAATGCTTTATTTTCATCTTCGAAATTTGTTTTTGATAATGTCTCCTAAATCTTTAGAACTGCTGTCAAACCTGGGAAAATATCTATCAAGAACTTCATACTCATCGTGTGTGTGTGTGTGTGTGTGTGTGTGTGTGTATGTATGTGTGTATGTGTGTTTATGTGTGTATATGTGTGTGGGGCTATGTATGTGTGTGTTTATGTGTGTGTGTATGTGTGTGTATATGTGTGTATGTGTGTTTATGTGTGTATATGTGTGTGGGGCTATGTATGTGTGTGTTTATGTGTGTGTGAGTGTGTATGTGGGTGTGTGTGGGTGTGCATGTGTGTATATGTGTGTGTGGGGTATGTATGTGTGTGTATATGTGTGTGCATATGTGTGTATGTGTGTACGTGTGTATATATGTGGGTGTATGTGGGTGTGTACGTGTGTATATTTGTGTATATGGGTGTGTGTGTTGATGTAGTAGATGTGAGTTTTAAAGTTGTTTGGGCAGCCACAGACCCCCGTTCATCCTCCAGTTCATGAGTCTTGCTAACTTGCTAACCCATGAGTGGTGCTAGGGACCCTCCAAGGACTCGAGAAGGATCCTAGAGAACAGTGGCTCCCCCAGCTAGAGCTGTGTGGAAGCCTAGCTCTCCCTGTGGAGTTCTGTGGAGAGAGGCTATGGACTGCTCTGAGATTCCAGGTGGGCAGGGGAGCCGGGCCCTAGGATCATCCAGATGAGTGACAGAGGAGTGACAGGGGAAAGGTACCAGTGATGTCTGAAGAGTGCTGGCCTAGGGGAGGGCCAGGGAGGGCTCAAGGTCATTCAAGGACAAACTGCCTGCTGCTCCCCGCTTAGACTTAGATCCTTGTTTGGTCTCCTCTCCTGTATTTGATTTTGAGGTTCTAGGCCTGGCCTGCTCCCCTGACCCTGCCAGGTTCCTTCATGCATGCCTGAAAGAGATCCCTGCCCCGAAGCTGAGAGAGAGAACCCAGGGAACCAGAGATTTCACTGGACGATATCTGCAACTCGGGGATAGATGTTTGAGAGAAAATTAGTCCCAGCAGTTTCCGGAGAGAAGGGATGAGATAGACAGTCAGGCTGGAGGCCCGCACGGGACAGAAACACCTCCCCCAAAGAGGCCGGGAGCGAGTCTGCACGGAACACACCAGAGGCAGGTGGAGCAGGCCTTGGTTGCTGGCGCCAGGCTTGATGGTGGTAGACTGGGATCAGTCCCAGGGACTAGGGAAATATCAGAACTCCCAGCAAAATGAAACCCCAGGCTGGGGCTGGGGCTCAGTGGTGGGGCCACTTGCAAAGCCCCGGGTTTTAATCCCCAGAATGTGTGTGTGGTGGGGTGAGTCAGATCTGAAAGGGCGTGGGGAGGAGCTGGGAATCAAAGCTGAAACTCTCGATAAACAGTTACTGATAAGGAACATGGAATCAAAAGATGAAAAGCGAGCTGGCATACTTCAAGAGGCAAATGGAGGCGCGGCAATGGTGAAAGGGAGTGCGCATGCGCAGAATCAACCCCAGGGCTACCGAAACCCCAGTTCAGAAGTCATACAGATCAAAATAGAAAAGGACAGCAAGAGATAAAATTCCCACTCCTCCCCAACATGCAGCCTGAGCCTGGTGTCGCTTTCAGTGGATCCCGCGCGGGGTCCTGTGCATCTGCCCCGCGCTTCGATGGCCTGCAGAGGTAGCATGACCTCTTCCCCCTCCCCCTCCCCCCCCTCCCCCCCCCCCCCCCCCCCCGCACACACACAGGACCTCAACCCCTGTGTACTGCTGAGCTTTAAAACCCAGCCCACTCCGACCCAAGGTCAGAAATAGTCTGCTTTTTGTGAGTGAGTGCCTCACTTTCTGTAGAGAGCATGGTGACAGAAGAGAGTTCATGGGGCAGGGAGGGGAGGGCAGAAGCCTCAGTGTTCAGGGATGACGACACAGGCCAGCCAGCCACAGCTTTGATTTTGTTTAATTGTCCTGGAGCTGTCATGTCTTAGTTTGACTACTAAGCCACTAGAACAGTTACTGGGAGCTTCAGATGAAAATGACAATCTAAAAGCAATCATTTGTCCCCCTCTTCCTCCATCTCTATGGTATGGGGAATCAAATCCAGGTCCTCCAGCAACTTAGGTGCTCTACCCTTGAGCTAAGTCTCTATGTCTGTCTCTCTGTCTCTATCTCCATCATCTCGACTCTCTCTCTCTCTCTCTCTCTCTCTCTCTCTCTTCTGATCTCACTGTGTTGCCCAGACTGGCTTCGAACTTGTGACTCCTTTGCATCAACCCCGAAGTAGTCTTTGTCCCCCAGGCTCAGCTGGGAAAGCCTTCATAGCTCCACTCTGGATCAGTTGACACAGATAAGTCGTTGGCTATTTCTTTCCCAGACCATGACGTCATAGTCTACAGAGGAGGAGAGCCTGGTACCTCTACAGAGTTGGCTGAGAAACGTGTCTAGTTCAGCGTTGCCTCATTTTGGGAAGCTGAATACAGGTAACCATGGCAGCACAACAGATACTATGCACTTTCTTTGGATGCTTTTCAGAGTCCTAAGAGAACAAGAATATTCCTTAGGTCTCAAAGACCTTAGGGAAACATGGGTTATAACTTTGCTCTCACTGTTCCTACTGGAGATTGGTGGGCACAGCAGTAAAATAACATTAAAAAAAAAAATCTGGGCCCAGAGGTGCTCCTATGTGCTCCTATCAATGGCAAATGGGAAAAGTGTGTGTGTGTGTGTGTGTGTGTGTGTGTGTGTGTGTGTGTGTACCTGGGCATATGTGTATGTGATTTTCTTTTTCATAAAACAGCTCATTCCCGCTTTCAAATCACACCGCAAAGGTATAAATTTGAGCTAACAAAACACACATTGATTCAAATGAAACATAAGAGCGACTGAAACGGTAATCTAAAAATCATTCATTTGTTCATTCATTCATTCACTTGGGGAATGGGGGCCGGGGAGGGAGATGGAACCCAGTGCACAGAAGACAGAAGAGGGAGGAGTTTCAGATACACAGAGCTCCTGAACTTGGAGCACAAGGATGGGAACCGAGTCACAATATGAAGAGTCCACTATGTCCCATGATGCACCAGGCTGCACTTGGAGCTGCTGCTTCAGGCCAGGCGCATGCCCTCTCTGGCCGTGAGCACATCAGACAGAGACCATTCAAGCACAGCAGAAGAAATGCCTCAGAGAAGGTGGGACCTGATGCATGGAGACTTGTCACAGACGTTGAACCAAGCTCACGGGGACCGTGAATGACCACATAATGTCTTCACTGTAGAGAAATGAGTGGTTGGAGTGACTCTCCCAAGGTCACATGACCAGCAAATAAAGCCACCAGAATTTGAAGCAGGCATGTTTACCTCCAAGTCCCTCTTCTTTCTCCTTGAGCACATCACTTATTGTGTGACATCATCCTGACAGGACACAGGGAGAGCATCCCATGCTCTGTGTCACAGGGTTAGTTACGAGGGCCTGGTCTCACTAAGGTGACATCAGTGAGTCCCTGTGGGACTTGAATAGACATGTACAGGGGCTTGTAGAAACAGCAAGTGCATTTAAAAGAAGGGCCCGCACAGAGGCCATGTTAGTTACTGTTCTGTCACTGATAATACACCATGAGCAAGAGCAACTTCTTCCAGAGGGATAAGAGCCCATCGTGGGGGGCATGGCATGGCATCAGGAGCAGGAAGCTGAGAGAGCATATCTTTAACCACAGCACAAAGCAGTAAGGGTGGGCTGGAAGTAGAGGAAGCTGCCCCCTCCCTAACTATATTCCCAGCAAGGCTTTACCTTCCAAACCTCCCAAAACAGCGCCACCTACTGGGGACCGAGTGTTTAAGCCTGAGCCTTTGGGGGACATTTCTCATTGGGACCTCCACAAAAGCCATGGCTATCAAAGGCTGTCATTGAGTCACAGACTGGCATCTGTGGGGTGCTGAGAATCAGGAATACTGGATCACAGAGAGGGCAGGGCAAAGGGGACCAGAGCTGAAGACTGGGAAGGATGTATCTGAGGACAGAATGTTAGAAGACCATCCTAAAGTAGAGAAATGCACTTGGCCACAGGCTTGCCACCCTGCCTTGAATGCTGCTGAAGCCATCAACAACAGTGTACAAGAGAGAGAATAACTGTGCCAGGGCCGATGGGTGGCCTGCAGCCAGGACACGCAATAACTCCTTCCTTCTGACACTGTCTACAGGAGCTTGCCTGGGGTCTGTCTCTAAGGTCTTGCATTAATCTTAAAAAATGGCCAAGAGTGGCATTTATTTTTTAACAATATTCCACTCTGGCTTGCTCCTGGCGCCCAGGGCTTATTGCCTGTCCATTACTTACAGGATCTGAAGATTGACGGCCACTGCACTCAACCCCAGAGCTGGTTAGTGGTCAAGGACAAGGGCTGGAAGACATCATCAGAGAGACAGAAAGAGAGGTCAGCAGAAAACAAAGAATCAGAAACCAAGACAATAGGAAGGGATGCACAGAGAGTGGAGGGAACATTAGATCACATGAGCAGGAAGCGGACCTAGAAGGCAGAGGGGTCAGGAGCCAAGGCCAAGGCAGGAATTTGCCAAAGTAGAGTTGTTGAAGAGAGGGTCTCAGTAGCAAGATGACCAGGAGCCCACATGAAGAAGAGACCAGTCCAACAATGGGGTTAGCATAGGCAGGTTCTTGGGGAGCTCCTGAATTTGAAACCTCATGAGCTACTCAAAGCTCCCATTGCAAACCTCTGCTCCAGAGGACCAACCTGACCTCTGCTCCCGACTTTCCTGCCTGACCCCCTTCCCACCTGTGCCTGGCTCACCTGAGCATCGCTGGCTGACCTGGTTCTCTAGGTTTGAGACCGTGTGGTGGATAGACAGGCTGTGCCCTCCATGTCTGTGGGCTGCTGCATCTCTCCCACGTGGTCATTCCTTTCCCTCCTGTGATGTCAAGTTGCTTCTCTGAGAAAGGAACCAAAGGAAGGTTCAAGGTACTGGGGTATAATTTTATCCCATTTCAAGGTATCTATAAGCAAGTATGTGTAACAGGCCCATTCTGATCCCAGCTCTCTCTTGTCCTGCCTCCTCTTCTCTTCCACTTTCTCTTCTTCCTCCTTCCCTTCTTCCTCTTCTTTCTCCTCTTTCTCTCCTCCCACCTCCCCCAAGGCCACCCAGGATGTTCCTGAGAATAAAGGAATACCATCTGCTAGGTACATTTGGAATAGGGCTGGGGGAAGAACTCCCTGTTCACATGCCAGACCCAGGGCTGGAAGCCTGGGGAGCAAACGACTACACCTGCTCACTGCAGAAGCCAGAGGAGGAGGCGCTCTCCAGGATCAGCCTTCAGTTCACAGCAGAGTCGATGCTAATCCAGTCACCCAGGGAAGCTGCCTCCATGCTATAAGGGAGGGGCCCCAGGCAGCTGAAGCCCAGGGCAGCCTTTCATAGCAATATTAAAATTCTCAATTCGGAGACATGAATTAACATTCTACAATAAGATGTATCTTCTGATTGACCTAGACATTTAATTCCATCTTCCTCTTGTTTTCTTTTCCCCCTCACACCCCACAAAGCTGTTATTAAGTTGATGGTGTATCTTCTGATACCCTTTTAGAGTAAAAGCAAGTAGATTCATTATGACAAATACTGTGAGCAGCAGTCCTAACCATGGGAGTGACCCCATGTGAGTACCTACAGTGTCCTATGTCAGGGAGGTGCGGCAACTCACTTGCAGTCACACAGTAAGTGTGCAGGGGTTGGGATCAGAAAGCCTTAGAGCAATCTTACTATCTTTGCTTTGTGGGAGAGAGTCTCATCTGAAGGGCTACTGTGCCTGTTGGTGATAGCACCAGTTAAAGTGGGTGTTTTTGATCTCCAGGCCCGGGTAGGATAGCCAGAAACAAGGTGCCTAGTCAGCCATGGGTGCACACCAATAGGTGTTCCCAGATGGAAGTTAGCCACAACTGGAGCAGTCCTCAAACTCACTTTGCTGGAAGCTTCCCTCCTCCTGTCTGCCCAGACCAGATAGTAAAAGGCCTGGGTTTCCAGGACTCAGCTGGGAGGCCAAGGTCAAGGCATGAAGTAACAGGTATGGGTGCAAGAGGTGACTTTCACTAGAAAGCTGTGACTAGCGTTTCCCAGAAGCCCCCTATCTGTGGATGAGAGGTGGCCCGCTGAACAACAGCAGGAATGTGCTTCATAAAGATTCATAATGGTTCTCAAAGCCAATCTACTGACCACAGGACAGAGAAACCGGTGAGGGACCGTGAAGACCCCAATACAGTGAAGCATCTGGGGCAACCGTTGGACTCATCGGCACAGCACATCCGTAGTCAGAGCCAATGTTGACCCCAACTGCTGTAGTCAGGCATGTGTTGTTTTGGGTGGGGGTATTTTGTGTCGAGGGGCAGGCTTAGGAGTTGCTAGAGGCCAGTGTAGGGTGAGTGGGGTCCAGTAAAGCACAGAAGAGCCTGGGCTGATGTTAATTAGCTATGTGACCATGGCATGTCATATCAACTCTATTACCACCATTTATCTGAAATGCAGAGATAACAGTTGTTTTATGTATAGCAGAAAGCTCACACCCTGAACACAGTATGTGATCAATATGTTTTTGACTCTTTACTATGAAGCCATACACCATGGAGTTAAAAGGAACCCTTCCCTTTCCAGAGGAGGAAACTGAGGCCCAGTGGTAAAAGCCTGTTCTGGCATCCACATAACTGAGAAAAGCAGGGAGGTATAGGGAGGTATAGGGAATCATGGCATAGCGATTGGGGTTGGTGCTAATAGCAGCTGATGCCACCGTCCCATCCCTGACTGTTGACAGTAGAGGGAGATTTAGGGGGTCAGCACTGCTGATGAAATAAAACTTAATTATCTGGGGCTGACAAGAATGTCTGGTGAGAAAATCTGAGCTTTTTTAACTCTTAAAAGGCAGGTCAGAAAGAAAAGATAAGAGACAAGGTCATGAGTACACACACACACACACACACACACACACACACACACACACACACACACTGGCCAAGCCTTACTACCTGTTTCATCAAATTCACAAGTGTACATGAATACTTATATAAATACAGACATACCTACCCGTGTATGTATGTGCACACACATAGACAGACATATAGACACTTTTTCTCAGTCATTTTTATCCTTCTTAGAAATTCTTCATAAAATTACTTCACAGACAAAATGTTACACAAGAGAGGAGTTACAGAAGGAAGTCCGTAGTAAGTTCCAAGCAGTGTTACATTCCATAAGCTCATTATAAGTTCAAAGCAACAGTTTCACATGACCTTGCTGTATTATAGTGCACTGCACACCTGTGGCTACATCCTTGGACATGACCTAGAAGGAATGTTTTTCCTTGATCACAAATCTGTCCCAAGCCTATTTCTCTTCTTAGTGCAATTAATGAAATTCATTGTATTCCTTATTATGTAGCTTTTACTTACTATTCTATGAGGAGAGGACACATTCTATTCTTGATTCTAACTTTATTACATCTTTCTGGCAAAACAACTAAAATCATTTCCTTAAACTTTCTTCTTAAAGTTATTTGAGTCAATTCTAGAGTCATTAATTCATGTAAACAGCATTAATTTTTGAACATTTATCTTCATGTTGATCTGCAGGAAATTTGCCCAACGGGCCCCTATAACTCAGGAAGTAATCACAGCAGGCTATAGGCAGTGAGTGTTTCCTGGTGTCCAAAACAAGCCACATAACTGAGGAGTGTGACAATGACAAACATAAGGAAGCACACCAGTAGCAAGAAGCAATCTGGGGACGAAGTCTCTGGGGCCGTTGTGCCTCATCAGAACACACCCATCACAGCCAAGCAAGAGGTAAACCATCTCCAGGGAGCTTGCTTGCCCATGCAGCTCCTCCTGCATGGCGTCCATCAACCCAGGAAATTAAGGACTTAACCAAGGTCACAAGAAATTTCTGACTGGCTTGGGGTTACAAGTCCAAATGTCCTGATGTCCGGACAAGTTCTGCACAGTCACAGGCTTATGTGGATACGGACCTGGCTCTGCCTTAATGGATCCTTCTGGTCTGATGGGGGTGAGTGGGCTCTAAGTCAGATCATGTAGGAGAACAGAATGGGATGTGGCTGAACTCTTTGAATCCTCCCCCTGTTCCTGCCCCCGTTAGTGGTCAGGGTGTGAGGGTCACAGGCAGCCCAATAGAGAGGGGCCTCTGAAGATGTGGAGAATAGATCAGTATGAACTATGGAGAGCAAAATTTGGGAAGAGGCCTTGACAAACTGCCTGATAAGCTCCCAGGAGTCAAAGCTGAGAGATCATGTTTCCTCTCCAAGTCACAAGAGCCAGGGGGAGACTTCACCTTCTAATCAGAGAATGCGGCCCATTCCCACCGCAGCCATCTCTGTGGCTGACAGCATCACTATGGGGACACCAATAGAAACATTCAGCTCATAGATGATGTACAATAAACAGTGGACAGTGAAGCCAGCAGTGGGCGGGCCTCGGGGAGCCTGACCTCAGTGTGACCAGGGAAGCTCACACCATTCCGTCTGGCTCCTTCCAGGCAGAGTGGGGCTGCTGGATGAAGTCAAGCAGAAAAAATCAGGATCCTGCTTGATCCTGCTAAAAAATGCCAGAAAGCAGTGTCCTCGGGGGCTGTCACTCAGGCATCAAATTCCCAGAGGCGACAGCACAGGGAAGCTGATGTGAGCCCCATTGTTATACATTCACACACGTAAGTTACACAGACGCATACACACATATGCATACGAATGCACACACGTGGAGCCACTCTCATGCATGCACACACATGTGCACAAACACATACATACTGCCTGGTCTCAGCTAGTCTGCTTTCAATCCAGCTGGTGAGTAGGAGCTGGGATCTGCCCTCTCTGGACAGAAACTTGTCCTCTTTCTGTTGGTGTTAGTTTCTGTTTCATACATGTGCCAGTGTCTGACAGAGGCATTTTATAGAGAAAAGGTTCACTTTGGCTCATGGGTTGGTTTGGAGGATGCAGTTCGCCACGGTGGCTGGCATGGTTCTGTCCATGTTGGCAGGAGCTTGCTGTGTGGCCTGTTCACATCTTGGTGAATGAGAAGCAAAGGGTTGGATCAGAAACATGGCCGGGGTATAACGTTCAAAGACCCAGCCCAGTGTCCCACTTCATCATCCAGACCCCACAACACGGCGCCAACACTGGGACTCGGTGTTCAATACATGTTCCTGTAGGGACATTTCTCATCCGGCCCATGGTAACTTCTCTGTGCCCAGGCCTGCCCACACCCTTGCAGAGCCCCTCCCCAGCCACGCCCACCCTACGGAGCCCCTCCTCCTCCTCTTCACCTTCTCTGCAGGACTTTGTCCTGAAATTGTAAGCAGGACACTCTCAGGGCAGGATATGGGTTTCTGGGGATCCTCTGTCTCAACATCTCTGTGTGTCTTGTTGACAGAAGATGCTGCCGGAAAGATGAGGCCAGTGACAGACCAGAGTTGCTCCTTAGAAATGGTATCAAAAGTTGTTGTTTGCAAGAGAGGTTCTGATCAGATGCCCTAAAGACCACCTGTGCATAGTATCAGCTTGCCCAACCCCGCCCACCCTGGAAAGTCCCTCCCTTTGTGCAGAAACCCACCCACTTCTCCAGAAGTACCACCCCAACACAGGCATGGAATAGATCACCTTAGGCACCTTGATATTGTAAGGCAAATGTCAGGTGCTACTCCCAGGTCATGTGAAAGAAGAAACTCTGGTCACCACAAACGAATTGTCTACCACCCAAATACCCTGAGAGGGCCAAGCCATCGGCAGCCACTGGGACCCAAAAATCAATACAACTCAGTCCTGTCCTAAGGAAGCTTCCGCTTTATGGGTGGGGTGGCTCTAGCACGAGTTATGGAGTCAGTGGGGAGGGGCGGTGTGGAGGGTGCAGACGCCCTGTGGAGAAGAATGGCATTCTGTGTAACTGGGTGACGGGGAGCTTCTGCAAGGAGGCCATGTTCTTCCCAGTGGTTCCACAATCCATCAGCCACTCCCGGGGACGCCCAGGGCTGCTCCGATCCCCCATGCCAGGTCTCCCAAGAGGCACCATGGAAGGTGGTTTTTCTCACTCTCCAGCTCTTGCTTCCCCTCCACACCTCCCTCTCTCCCCCCACTTCTCTCACACGCTTGTTTTATTTTCAGAGCCCTGGGATCCTCCCCCAAGCCTGTGACATTTACTCTTCGGAATGAGAATCTTTTCTATTTCCCTTTCCCAGCGAGGCTGCTGGGTGAGCTTTACCCAGGACTCCTGCCTCTCTTGCTAGTGCTCAAGAGACAGGGGAAGCCAGGTGCTCAGTTCAGAACAGGCTGTGTCAACAGCAATTATTAGGTGCCCATTGTATGCCAAGCCCAGCTGCAGATTGGGCCCTGCATAAAGCCTCTGGGTGCTAAGCAAAAGCTCTCCTCTCTGTTCTCAGAAGCAAGCAGCCCAACTGTGTCTCAGGCAGCTTTGGAGGAAGGGTCTGTTCATATCTCTGACACTTCGCATTATTTTTGCCTCTTAGTAAACTCATATAGAAAGGTCTCTGTCTGACAGAATGGGCGGTGTGCCCAGAACCATACTGCAGGTGAGTGATCCCAACCATAGCCAGCAGCTGTCCCCACACAGGGCTGTGGTCTCATCATGCTGGCCAGAGCGGGAGGGCCTGTGTGGCAGCTCTGAGCTGAACAGTAGTTCTATCCCCAGAGGTGCCAAGATCCCCACTCTAGGCTCAATAAAGCCACCACATCACAATCTCCAGGAAGCTGCAACCCCGGGATGGCACAGGCTTCCTTTATGAGCTTCATAGGGAACAACACTAAGGGCTGACTGAGAGACCCTACTTGTACCCAAAGCAGACTCTTTGCCCCTGGAGGGTAGACCAGCTAGAGCTTGTGGAGGTAAGAGCCTAGGTCCTTTTCCAGGAAAGTGTGGGCTAGAATCCTGTCCTGTGTCTCCTCTGTGTATCGTCAGCCAGGTTCTCAGTCTCTCTGTGCCTTACCTATAGCATCCTCTGAAGTCCCCAGCCACTAAGTCGGGAACTTCTTCCTGCTGCTTCATTGGGTTCTATCATTAACTCAGACTATGAACCCAAATACCATCTCTGTTCACCTAAGGCATCAGCCTCTGAATGTCCCGAAACCAGGCTCAGCTAGGCCAGACTTACCACTATCACTCGAAATAGCTTGTGAGTGAATGAATGGATGAATAAGTGAGTGAGTAAATGAATGAGTGAATAAATGAGTGAGTGAAGGAGTGAATGAATGAGTGAGTGAATAAATGAGTGAGTAAATGAAATGAGTTTGTGAATGGGTGAATGAATGAATGATTGAATAAATGAGTGAGTGAGTGAATGAATGGGTGAGTGAATGAATGAATAAATGAATGAGTCAATAAGTGAATAAATGAGTCAGTGAATAAATTAATGAGTGAAGGAGTGAATAAATGAGCGAGTAAATGAGTTTGTGAATGGGTGACTGAATGAGTGATTGAATGAATAAATGAGTGAGTGAATGAGTGAGTGAGTGAGTGAGTGAATAAATGAGCAAGTGAATGAAATGAGTGAGTGAGTGGGTGAATGAGTAAATGAATGAATGGGTGAGTGAATGAATGAGTGAATGAGAGAACAGGCAAATGAGGTACTGCTGTGGTGTGTCCATGCCTCCTCCTCTCTGGACACAGACAGAGATTGTGGCAGGAACTTCCTGTCACCTGTTTAATCTTCCACAATCCTGTCCTTGTTACTAAGCCTCTAGATGAACTTCAGTTTGAGTTAAGGGGCTGGAGGGACACTTGAGGTAAGGTGGTAATAAGAGAAAAGGCCAGGTCAGGTCGCTCTGCATTTCTGCTGCTGGAGAACCATTGCTCTTGTGCCTAGATGACCCATCATCCCAGCTTGCTGGTGCCCCAAGAGCTCCCTGTCTGGGGTCTCCAGATCAGTTACACAGGGCTCCCTATTTAGACTTTATCCCGGCCCCTCATTCCCATGTCTAAGCAGGAGGCACCTGGGAGGGTTCCATTGCCCTGCCTCTGGCCAGTCTCTTGAGCAGTTAAGAGGCTCAGCATGACAGAGCCAGAAATGCCAGGTGCTCCCAGGCTCAGAGCTGATCTGCTCCCACAATGCCAAGCACAGCACCCACGTGGGGCAGAAGCCAGCCACACTCTTCTCTGTCAGAACTCAAAGAAAGGGGCGGGGGTAACAGAAACAAAAAGAGATAGCAAGTCAAACCTCCTTTCTTTCTGTGGGTCTCTGGAGAGGCTGCACTTCAAGAAAGCTGTCGGCAGAAGCAGACCAGGAGTAAAGTGGAGATCTGCTGTCTACCGTCAAGAACACTCACTGTGCCATCCCTGTCTCTACACATACACACACACACACACACACACACACACACACGTTTATGATGTAGCTGTGTGAGCATACATAAGGAGCCTGCACCACTTCCTACAATGCCAGTATTTGGGAAGTCTACTTGCAGAGAGTATCTGCGGCTTGCAAATGCAGGCTTGAGGCTTAAACAGAACAGGAAAAACTTGAGTACAAGACACAGATTCCCAGCTGAGGTACAGCCTTTATGCTTGACTCTCATACTGTAAACAGCATCTCCTGCGGCCAATTTAACAGTATCTAGAGGTTTGTGCTGTCTGTTGGTGATCGCGCCGTATAAAGTAGTCCCAGATGTTGTGCGGAAGTATACAAGACAGTTGGATGTTCCCCGAGGAGACTAGGCGTGCTCAGGCCTGGCTCAGGGCCCTAATCTTTTTGAGCTCTTTGCCAATGAAACTGTCATCTGTATGGAGGAGGTGACATTTCAGAGCGGCAGTGAGCCTCCTAGAAGCACCGTGGGGTTCTTGTTCTCAGCAGCTGTATTGCGTCACTCTCTTTCCTGCCGAACCGCTCTCCCTACATCCACACCAACATCTGCTGTTGCGACTTTTATTTTGCTCTCACCGAGTTCACATGATATTCTATTCATTTGCCCATTGTGTTCAGTGACGTGGCGAAGTTCACACAGTGGGGGGGGGGAGTGCGGGTTCAATAAGGCTGCCAAGGTCTCCTGACTTCTAAGCTTTGCCATAGCAGGTGGTTAAGCCACTGACACCTGCATCTTGGTGACACGCCACCTGGGCCACAAGGCTATGAACCTGTTATTCTGGAGGCAGTTGCTGAGAGAGAAGAACCAGATGGAGTTGGGCAGAGAAGCTCCGTGGTATCGACCTGGTTGGTCTTCAGGAACTTCAGGCCATGGGCAAAGCGCTGTTTTTATACAAAGTCTGAACAAGACCCAGGTTTGTGCCCAGCCTCCTGCCATCTTTTTCCTGACTATTGAGTTTTGATGATCCTGTTTATTCTTAGACATAAGTACTTTGCCCCACCCCACCCTAGCTTGTCCTTTCATTCTTTTTTCTTTCCTGGAGCCTTCTGTAGAGTGTGAAAATGTTGGTATTTAGTTTGAGGGTGCTCTTCAGCAATTGGAAGGACTTTGAGTGGTCCAACAGATACTTGGATGCAAATGTGGTCCGTGCTGTTGCATGTGCCAACCTGAGGTTGGGTGATGAACTCAGGGTCAGTTTGAGAGCCATCAGCATAGGCACGGCTTTGCAAAGGCCACACAGTCTGGTGAAGCCCCCGAAGGAATGAATGAATGAGGTGAGGACATGGGACAGAACTCAGGACCAGCCAGGGTTTATAGGTGGAGGAGCCAGGAGAAGCTAGCCAAGGAAACAGGGGGAAGCAGGGTGATCCACGGTGGGAGGGGTCTTGGTGCACAGGGCAGAACTCCCAGCTACATGAGCTGAGTAAGTTGGTCCCTGAAGCTGCTTACTAGATGAGAAGAGGAGGAGTCGGCTACCAGCTACTTCCACAGGGAGATATGGTCCAGGTGGGAATGGGTCAGTGGTCACTGGGAGAGGTCAGGATGCTGAGTCTAGACAAGGCTCTCAGGGCAAAGCTAGAGAACACGTGTAGTACAAAGGGAATTTATGTTGTATTTTACTTAATTTCTTTTTGAGACAGAGCCTCATATAGCCCAGGCTGATCTACAACTCTCTAAGTAGTTCAACTGACTTTGGATTTCTTTTCCTTCCTTTCTTTCTCTCAAGATTTATTAATTATTATGTATGAGTACACTGTAGCTGTCTTCAGACACACCAGAAGAGGGCATCAGATCCCATTACAGATGGTTGTGAGCCACCATGTGGTTGCTGGGAATTGAACTCAGAACCTCTAGAAGAGCAGTCAGTGCTCTTAACCGCTGAGCCACCTCTCCAGCCCTTGGCATTGACTTTCTGGTCCTCCTGCCTTTGTCTCCTGGGACGTGTGACAAAGCTCACCATCATTCCCAGTTCGCAGGGCTGGCATCAAACTCAACTCAGGACTTGGTGCACGCTAGGCAAACACACTGCCAATCAAGCTACATCCTTAGTCATGGTCGTACCTTGATTCATTGCATGGATTATTCCTTGTGCTTCTGAAAATAACTAGAAGCATGTTTGCACACCAGCATGAGTGAGTCCAAAGACAGGGAGCTGGGGCAATGCAGGTTGGGCAGGGATGCTAGGAACATATTCAGAAGCTGACAAGAAAGAATGGCATCTCCGTGCAAATGGTTTAAGGGGAGACACGTGGGGCTTGGAGGCATGATGGATGTCCTCATGGGTCTTCCAGCAAAGGTGCACATCCTTCCAGATCCTCATCTGTGTACAAACCAAGATGAATGGTGTGTTTTTACACCATGCTGTTCATATTTTTCATTCTCGTTTTCCTTATTCAAAAATATGTCACGGAGAACCATCCCTGGCAGGGTGCGGAGAGCAAACTCAATCTTGGGAATGACTGCTTCGGATGTAGTGGTCTGGAAGCGCCATTACTTACCCAGCCAATCTCTCCTCTGGTCGGACATTTAGGCTGTCTGCCTCCTGAAGCGCGATATGCTCTTTTTGTTTTTCATTTTTTTTCCCTGTTACAAATAATGCCGGAGAAATCCTCTTTGCATAAATGCATACCCTTGAGCTTTTCAGAAATATCAACCTCCAGAAGAAATCAGATTGCTGGGTCAAAAGACAGGTGCGTCTTGAATTGTGATCGGCGCTGCTTAAGTGTCCTCCACAGAGACTACTTCAGAGAAACCTCCCGCTCTCCGTGTGAGTGTGACACATTCACGAGATTGTTTAAAGTGGAGTTCAGCGCTGAAGTGGCAGCAGAAACACGGGGATCACACCCTCCCTTTCAGCACTATGCAGGGATGCGCTCCCAGCCCGGGCAGACAGCTACAGACCAGAGAGAGCCAGATGGGGGCAGGGCAGCTGTGGGATGGTGGGATGCAGGGAGCCTGGGGCGCCAGGTGTTAGTTTGGAGTAGGGAACAAACGGTTCACTGTAGCTTCTGAGCAAAGATCCAGCTTGCCACTTCCCGGTCACAGCAAGAAATGTGTCATTGCATGTAGTCTGGGGAGATGATAGAAGCTTGACAATTCATCTAAAGTGGCTGGCAGAGGCTGCTGACTGCCCACTGATGGTTATAGCCTTCAGGTATCTAGCTCACGAATCCTACAGAACTGAAAACAATAGTCAACCTAACTTGAAATGTATGTCTCTCACACCCAAGGCAGTAGTCATGTGACCCACTTCAACCAATGAAAGGAGAGAACACTGTAGTATCCTACCCACCCACCTGTATCACGTGATACACATCTCCAGCCAATCAGATGCGCACAAAAATTGCTTCAGGGCATACTGGGAAAGCTCCCTGGAAAAGCGGGAGAATGGAAGACTCTTGAGAGGACGAGATCTGCTCCTCGTGTTAAGACGCCCAGTGAGGAGCCATCACATGTGGCATCAGTTAAATATACACCGACCACCAAGAGGAAAGTGGAGAAGGCCGGACTTCTTGGCATTTTGTAGTGGCTGGACCTTCATTTTGGCCCCACCAAATGCTTCCCACGATGAAAAACAAACCCCGTACGTACTCTTTGTGCCCGTCGGTTTTCCAGCATCTCCCCTGCTATGCCTGAGTCTTCACTCCTGAGCAGCAAGTCCCCTACATAACTGGGACCTCGCTGAGCCTCAGTTCCTGTGGAACACCAGAGGATAAAACCGAGAAGTTTTGAAACCATCTTTTTTCCCATGAGAAGAGTTTAGGTTTACACAGAATGTATATAAAAATTACAGGGCGTTCACTTATACTCCCTTTCTTATACTTTCTCTCCAACCTCAACACACTGGGCAACTAAGGCTCTTGTGTTAAAAGTAAAGAGCCCCGGGGACCGGGGTATGTCTCCGGTGAAAGGCTGTGCAGAGCCACAGTACTCACACCAAAGATGGCCACATCTCTACATGTCTTGATCCCAGCCCTGGGGAAATAAGAAAGGGTGGATTCTTGGAGATCACTTGCCCGCCTGCTTAGCCGAACTGATCAGTTCCAGGCTCAGTGAGAGACCCTGTCTTAAAGAGTAAGCGCAGTGTTACTAAGGGAGACACTCAAGGTTGGCCTCTGGCCTATTCATGATCAAATACATGATCAAGTCCACATGCACACACCCAACATGAATACACAACACATAAATAATAATAATGATAATAATAATAATAATAATAATAAAGCAAACTAATAAACAGCTTTAACTCATTCTTTCCTAAGAAAGCTCCATTTTATTGCATTTCCCTGTCTCCCTCACAGCCGGTTTTGGTTCCAGGCTCTCACCAGAACATGACTTCATGCCCATCAATCATGTCTCCTTTCTCATCTCCACCCTCAGTTGCCCTTTTTTGGTCCCGACAACCCGGAAGCTTGAGAAATGTGGTCCAGATATTTTTGAATAGCATTTTCCTGCCTCTGCTTCCCCAAACGCTGAGATTATGAGCACGCACCACATTCAGGTTTCTTGTGGGTAGTACCTAGGGTTTTGTGCATGCGAGAAAAGCACTGAGATACCTCCCCCGCCCCTAGTTGTGAGTTTGGTGGAATCCTCCTGAGGTTGGATTTACCTGAGAGTCTTTGTGGTGAGACTAGGCTTCCAGGTTCAAGACAAGACTGCGGAGGTGAACACACACATTATGCCATTTGGTGTGGCTGGCAGCCTTAACCTCAGCCATTCACTGAGTTCTGCAGATTGAACTCTTGCTAAACACGAGCTCCTCCCACACCCAGCCCTATCCACCCTCCCAAGCAGTGTTTTCTGAAACTCAGGGCACTGAGCAAGGTCCTCACTTCTAGGTCAAGGTCAGCCTCCAGCTCTGGAGGGAGGCATTATAAATTATTTGTTAAGTTTTCTGCTGGCAGTTTTAGCTTTTTTTCCTCTCATGTCTATATTTTATTCAATTATTTATTTCTGTCACTGCAGACTCATAATCTTTATTCTTTGGGTCACTGGTCGATACTACATTATTTATTTTGTCATCTCTGAAGCTCACCATGTCCCTGTGCCCTGGGCCACTTATCATTGCCACGTTCCAGGCACCAGATGCTCGAGGCTCCTCTTGAAGGCTCCCTTTCTGCATCCTAGAGCTTCCAAGTCGTCTAAAGATACTGGTCCCTTTTCTTGAAGAACAGTATTACAAGCCAAAGCTTGAGGCCAGACCTGGTTTTGAAGGAACTTCTAGCTCAGAAACTTGAAGATTCTAGATTTGTGATAAGAGTCATCAGTTACTGAGAAGACGGGGAGAATATTGGGGTCTGGTGGGGTTTTGGGTTTGGTTGTTTGTTTCTCTCCCTTCCCTGTGGTTTCCACCCTCTTTCCTCTATTTTTTGAGACAAGGTCTCATGTGGCTCACACTAGCCTTAAACTCACTGCAAAACCAAGGAAAACCCTTAACTCTTGATTCTTCTTCAGTCTCCACATGCTGGGATCACACGCAGGCAGCCATAATGGCTAGCTGGTTACCTTTCTATAATTCCATCTGCAAGGTATCCAACACCCTCTCCTGGCCTTCACAGCACCTACACACTTGCGCCATACATTCACACAGACACACACACCTAAACAAAACTGAAATAAACTTTTAAAAATAAACTGGACAATAACACCTGAAAAGAAGAAATACACGTGGATACTAAACTTTTTTTTTTTTTTTTTACTATTCAGCTTTATTAGCCATTAGAGACATGCAAATAAAAACCTGAGCATCCATCTTAGACCAGCCAGATGCTATTATCAAGAAAACAAATGTCAACAAGTTCTGGCGAGGATGTGGGGAAAGGGGAACATTTATCCACTGTTGGGTGAAGTGTTAATGTGCAGTCAGCCTAGTTGGAGATCAGTCTGGGGGTTCCTCAACAAGGAAAATATGGAACAATAATATAACCCAGCTATAACCTTCCTGGGCCTAGATCTAAGAGACTGTCCCACTACACGGGTACTTGATCTCCTGTAGTGATTCATTACTGTTCTCTAGTCTTAGCACTAAGAACGTGGCACCAGCTTCGATGTCCATTAACCCAAGAATGGAGAATGAAAATGTGCGGCGTACACATGAAAGAATTCCATTGAACTGCAAAGAGAAATCAAAACAGCAAGGATACAGAACTAGAAAATATAGTAAATCAAGGAATCCAGACCCAGAAGGACAAAGGCCACATGGTTGGTCTCTCGTGCAGAAACTCGAGTCCAAATCTCAGGTGCTTGTGTTGAATTTGGAGTTCGAAGGTCAGGAAGCTGGGAGGGGCCCGTTAGAAGGGGGAGGGGAGAGGCGGTACAGGGAGCAGAGAGGGAGATAGGGAGAGACTGAGCAAATGAGAGGTAACCTCACTACCAAGGTTACTCAGGGGACCCTATGGAACATGAGGGTCCTAGTGAGAAGATCAAGGGACACACACAGCCCTCTTCCACCAGTCTGCAGAGATGTGGCACATCAGCGGGAGTCTCAGGAGTCAGTCCTTTCAGGTCTCTGGCTCCCTGCTTTCTCCTAGCTATGTCACCACGCAAATGTCAGCACTGGGTCCCCAGAGTCTACAGCTAGTCCACAGCAGCAGGCAGAGCCTGGGCCGGAAATCTAGATGGCTCCCAGAGGGCAACAGGCTGACCTGACAGTAATGGGTTCACCGCGTCTGAAGTGCCTCTCAGTCCCCCCGAGGCTCTGAGGTAATTACAAGGTGGTGTGTTATTAAATATGATTTATGGTCGCTGGGAGCTTTGGGTATTGAGTTAGTGGCAATGATATTGGGCCCCAGCTGAGATATTTGGCTGAGCTCACAGCTTAGGGTGGAATCTATGGCCTGTGTCTATTCTCAGCCCCTAGCGTTTACCATGATTACCACCATCCCTACCCCCATCTTGGTGTCCATGTGTAGCTTCTGTGGCTCATTTCCATAATTATGCTAAATCATGGTAGGGCTGACCAAGCTGAGGTAGGCCTAAGAGAGAAAGTGACTTGTCCCAAATCACACAACCAAGAAGAGTGGGGCCGAAGAGTCTTCGAGTGTCTGAGCTGCACCCAGCTGGTACTGCCCATGTGACTCTCTCATAGGAGGAGACCGGGTCCTGCAAATGAACAGAGGCCCTGCTTCTGTGATTAACTTCATGCCTCACACAGGCCTCGGTGAGAGTATCTGAAAGGCTCCCAAATCATTCACACCTGCAGAGGCAGACCAGCATGAGCAGATACTGAGGCTCTCCAGGGTGTAAGGCAGAGGGCAACCCCTGGCCCATTATAATAGTAAAACACACCCCTGCCTTAATTTAGAGATGTAA
Source organism: Micromys minutus (assembly GCF_963924665.1). NCBI lineage: Eukaryota > Metazoa > Chordata > Mammalia > Rodentia > Muridae > Micromys > Micromys minutus. The sequence goes on from NC_137978.1 coordinate 45,672,771, forward strand.
GATTCTAATGGGACATGTAGTTCATAACGTTTTATGAAGAATTTCATGTAAAAGGCAAAGCATGGGCCAGGAATCCTTTCTTATGCAAGGGAGCCAGGACAAAAACCCTACTATGTGCCATCAAAGCCTTGGCCCTCTATATGCATTGCTATTTGAGCTACTAATTCTCTTTGCTCCACTGTGTTTTTTCATTGTATTCATTCATTCTTTCATTCATTTTGCGCTCATGTGTGTGTGTGTGTGTGTGTGCGTGTGTGTGTGTGTGAGTGTGTGATGTGGAGGTGGTCATACATGCCATAGCATGTATACAGAGGTCAGTTAGTTGTTGGGAGGGGCTCTAGAGAGTTCACTCTGTCCCTGGTCAGCCTTCTGGACTTAGAAAACAACTTCTTCACAAACTGCCAGGAATGAGCGATTCTGTGGATTACACAGAGCAGAAAGCCGTCTAGGAGTGTCCAATCCCAGCATGCCCTGCTCTCCCCATGCCTCTGTTCTGGCCGCTTCCCTTTGTGGAGCAGCAAGAGCAATACCAAGCCGTAGGCTCTACACCACAATTCACACAAGGTGCTGTAACCAGGGGTGGGGGTATTCTCAGAGATGCGAGCATGGGGATTTCCAGCTGGCTAGCTCCAGTGACCTGCTGTGGCCTCATCTCCATCCTCACTGGGACAGCCTTCTCATGAGAGATGCTCAGACAGCATCTGATAGACAAGAAAACTGGTCCTTAGAAGATGCTTCTCAAGACCTTGTCTGTAGGAAATTGCAGAGTTGGGCTGGGAGGCCACAGTGGTTGCGGGGTCTGGAATCTTGGTGACAGAGCTAGGATTTTGGTGTGACCTACTTTGCCTTGATCCAGAGGTTGGCAGCCAAGCTGCTCTGTTCCCTTATGGTGAGCTTGGCCATGAGAGTGACCAAAGCATCTAAATCCTTCTCCACCACTAACACACACATGCACGCACATACTCACGCATGCGTGCCTGCGTGAGCATGGGGACACTAACAGAGGGGACAGAAAGAAAGATGCCGAGCGAGACAGAGCAAGACAGAGAAGAGGAGAGAAGAGGTCCTGTGGTTGGATACACCAAAAAGATCATCCACCCCAATTCTCTGCCCGGGGCTGGATAGTGGCAAGACTCAGATAGCGAGGGTTCAGCTGTTCAGAGTCAGAAAGAACTCAGAAGGAGCAGACATAAAGAGGGTGACCTGCTACCTCCCTTGCAGGGACAGACGCTTACCCCATCAGGGACAGTGGCCAAGACATCACTTAGGGACAGGGGTAGGAAATACACCTATACAGCTGAGACAGTGGCCTGGCCACAGTGTCCCCTCCCTGCACCCCCTTGCTTCCCCGACGCACCTACCAAGCGCGATGTTTCTCTCTGTTTGGTTAAAGTGTGATTGACTTAAGACAACCTGATGGCTACTTCATAACTCCAAAGCACACTTTCACAGGAAGACCGGCTCCAAAGCAATGTAGAGAGTCCATGGGAACTAAATGTGCTTATCAGCAGGAAATAGATCTTGGCTAAAGGAGGGGCCGTGGCCTGAGCCACCTTTTTGTCTAATCGTGAATTAGTCAATTCTGAATCCGGAGAAGGTGATAAAGGTGATGCCCCCCACCCTGCCATTGTGAGGCAGTCTCTCTTCTTCCTTAGGGGTCTGTGTTCCCTCACATGGTGACCTGACTGTTTTCAAACATCTCCACAGCACCCATGACATCAAAGATCCTCCTTGTACATGTGTGTTCGTGGTAGAGGATTAGGGAGCAAAGCAGACCTCAGAAAGGGAAGCCAGCTGGGACTGTGAGCCAGCCAAAGTGAGGCTCCCCCTGATTGTAGAATACTTAAAGAAGGGGCTGTGGGAAACTGAGTGATTTCCAAGATTCTGAATTCGGGTGAGGTGCAAAGGGTAGAGAAATCCCTTGATACCTTCAATTCAAAGAAACCATCGACGGGGATCAGAGCACGCCTAGCTGCCCTCAGCAGCTGGTAGTGGTCAGCTGCCTTGTGCTCAGGGCTCCTGTGCTTCCTGTGCTTTCGTGTCTGTGTCCCACCACATTTGCATGCTGGGTGCTGCCACCTCATAGGTCATGACATGCAGTGAGGCCTCAAGGGAAGTGTGACCCAGTGGCGGCCGCATCCTCCTCGCAGCTGGAAACTGCAGAAGAAGTTACAGGCTTTTCACACCTCACTCAGCCAACTGAGGACACAGAGTCTGTCCCCTCTGGAGGACATAGCATCAGAGAACAACACTTCATCTAGCACCAAACCTGCTGGTGCCTGGCATCTAGATTTTGAACTTTCCAGCCTCGGGAACTGTGACAATAAGTGACAAGAACATGTTGTTTATAAATGACTCTCGGTGTCGGCGCTACAGAAGCAGGGACAGGCAGAGTCACATGAATTACCTCATTTGAATGTCATAAGACAGTGGAGAATGCCGTTAGCATTTCCGGGTTGTAAAAGAACCAGAGGCAAAGCCATTTCTCCTGCTGTAGCTGCAGCCATGGGCATCAAGCCTCCTCTGTCCTCACAGCACCCCCCAGTGGGTAGTAGTCATTTCCTGCTTGCCTGCCCCCAATAATGGGGGGACCTCCACCTGAGGTAACCTGTTCTCTCTCTAGGCAGCTATGGCTGTTGGGAAATTCTTCCTTTGGATCACATGGAGGACAGTTCTCATCTCCTCATCCCCAAGGCTACACGTTTAATGTTTGAGGACAGCTCTTGCCCCTGTTGTCTCTGAAGGGCTTCTCTCTCTCCCAGCTCCACAGCCCTTCTTCGTACACAGACTCTGTGAAGCTCTCCTAACCCAGCATGAGATTTCAAGGGAGAGAATCTCATCCACCCCATACTAGTCTCAGACTCACCGTGTGGCCAAGGGTAAGCGTGAGTCATCAAATCCCGTTTTAGGCCTCTTGGAGTTGAAGGCCTGTGGCCTGAGTCCCTGTAAATCACTTGGCAGCTGTGAGCCTCAGTTTCCCCACCTGACATATGGGTCTAGTCACAACCTCTCTCTGGCTGTTTTATTTTTAGATGAGAAAAAAAAAATCTTCAATATGGTGACACGTATGCCCACCTGGCACCTGCACTCTCCTGATCAATGAATGGCAAAGATTGCACAGGAGGTGGGCTGGAGTTTTAAATGGCGGCAATGTCATTTTTTACCAACTCCTTTTTTATCTCTCCATTATTCCGGTCCTCTAGGTGACCCGGCCTTTAATGCAAATCTCTACTTCTGTCTGGGAGGGAAGGCCGGCTTACTCACTGAGAACACCTCTTTCCACAGGTTTTCTCTGCACCTTCCTAGTGGCTTCCAGGCTATCTCCAGACCCCTCTTTTGCCTGTCTCTGCTCTTGGGAGTGAGCTAGCTCTCAGGACACCCCAGGTATGAACTCTCCAATGTGGGAGCAGCAAAGGGGTGGGACCACAGTGTGAGGAAGGGACATTCTGGTCCTCTACCTTCCAGACCATTTGTCCAAGTCCAGCCGGATGGATAGAGGACCCAGGACCTGGGCTGTGTCGGTGAAGAAACTGTTTCTCACCAGTGACAGCCACCTTTTAGTCTAGTCTATAAGCTCTTGGGTCTGAGGCCTGCCTTGTAATTTTCTGTTTCTGGGGGTAGAGAGAGCTCTGACCCCTTGACCTTGGTGGCAAGTGGCTCCATGGGTCCTGGACAAGAGACTCAGAAGCTCTGAAGACAGAGTGGCAGCGTGTGGGGCTGAGGGGCTTCCATGTGGGACAGCAACCTGATCTGTTTCCCACTGTGACCAAGCTAAGTGACCTCAGTTAATCCACTTAACCCTTCTGAGCCTTGGTTTTTCTCATCTGTATGTCTGAGCCCCAAATACCCATTTGCCTGGTTTCTACAAGAGCTGATAAACTCGATGCTCACAAAGGTGCTGGGCAGAGTGCTCGGCTTGGAGGGGATGGGCTGGAGTTGTCCCAAGTCCTCTAGGACAAGGAAGGCTTTGAGATGGACCACGGATTCTGAGTCCTGCCCCGCCCCTCCTCCTGCCTTCCTGATGCACAGCCCGATTTAGTCCATGTTGTGTGGCCGAGGCCAGGTCACTGATAAAAACAGAACAAAGCAAAAACAAACAAACAATCAAAAGGGAGGCTTGATTTAGCTCATGCATGTTTTTAGTGTCTGGGAGGTCCAAAGACATAGTGTCAGCATCTGCTGGGGGCCTTCATACAGCATGGCAAGCACCATCGTGTGACCAGCCACTAATGCCATGGCTGACATTTTGATGATATTCTCTAACTACCCAATCACCACAACATGAATTTGGGGGTTAAGCCTCCCGAATGTGAACTCTGTATGTTGACATGTAAATGTGCATGTGCATGGGAACACGGTTGCCCGTGTCCCTGGAGGCCATGGGACAACCCTGCTGCCATTCCTCCGGCACCCGCAATCTGATTTTGTTTTGTTTTGTATATTGTTACATTTTATCTCTTTCATTTTGCATGGATGGTTTGTAGGTCAGCTTGCAGTGATGCTCCTATGGAGAACAAAGGACAACTTTTGGGAGGTTGTTCCGTCCTTCCACCACATGTCCTAGGCTCACTAAACTCAGGTCACCAGGCTTGGGGACAGGTCACATGTGCCCACTCTCAGCGTGGTTTTGTTTGTTTTTTGTTTTTAAGACAGGTTCTCTTTCTGTCCAGGAGCTCACCAGGTAGGCTGGGCTGGCCAGTGAGCTCCAGCGATCTGACTGCCCCCCCCAGTACAGAGCCAGCTCCCCAACCCCCAACAGGTGAACTTTCAAATGCTCACACCAAAGCAAAGGCTAAACCTGGCTTGCCGTGCCCAGCACCGAGCTTCAGTTCTCTGGCAGCACCCACAGACCTTGGCATTGGCCAGAACTCGAATCCCAGGTACAACTGTGACCACAGGTGCTGTAACAGCTCCCCACATGTCCCAATCCCACTCCCATCACAGGATTGCTGAGTGCATTTGCAAGGAATCCGGTGGCTGCTGGTCCCTCTGAGGACCACCGTGCCGTCCTGTAAGGACTTCATTGTCTGACATCAACCCTTCGACTGGGTTAATGTGTTTAACGTAATGAGGCATTTGTTCTCAGCTAGGAAACTCCCAGGGAAGCATCTTTGCTCCTGATGGGCAGATTAAAGCTGGACTTGGACATGCTGACTAAAGCAACGGCTCTCACTGGCGACGGTGGTTGATTCAGATATGGACTGCGTGAGAGTTAATTTGTGTAAAACGGCTCATTTCTTGGGGGGAAGAGCTGGGATCCTCATGGGACTCTGATTTCTGCTCCATTTGTCTCCGTATTTCCCTCCCCTAGCCCAGTCCCAGATCCACAGATAAGAAAGGCCAAGGCCGGTGGGTGATGTGAATGCTGCAAGCCTGGCAGTGGTCATTGGCAGAGGCCAGTGTGTGAGGTGCTGTGTGACTTTTTCTGGGGAGACATTACAAACACCCGTTTTTCTCAGACAGGGCATTGGTGGCAGATCTTTAAAAAAAAAAATGGTTTTAACCAAGGCTAGCTGGTGATGCATTGAACTTATTGTAGGAATGTTGGAGGCTACTTAATAGAGTGACCCCCTAAACGCCTGTATCACTGCAAAGTTACACACCAATATGCCTAACAGCCCCCCCAAACTGCACAGGTGGATTCCCCTTTTCAGTCAACCTTCTACCTCCTGTATACTTAGCACTTGTTAAGGGAGCAACTGAAGTCTCAGGTGAGGGCCCTCCTCCTGTGAGTTCAAATCTTCCCACATCCTCTTATAAAAACACCAGTGTCCCCACAGGAGGGCAGCTACCCTGATGGCTTCTTTAATGTCCACAGTCCCAGTCTTGAGGGTCTCTTGCAGTTACTCACAGCTGCTCTGCCTACAAGGGTGAGAGCTATCACACTTGACAACAGGATCCTGCAGCACGGGAAAGTCTCCTGCGGTGGCAGTGCCAGCAGGGCAAGAACTCTGGGACCACTTTGCCACTTATCAGCTCCGTGGGCTTCACTGACTTGTCCCCAACTCACGCCTGGACCCTTGTGTTAGTTGATCAAGTCTAGGCTCAAACGCAGTGGCTTATTATCTCTCGCAGAATCTGACGGTGTCCAGAGAATGGAGATGCCCAGCATCCCAAACACATCCTTGGGTGAGCAGTGGCCAGTGACTCCTGGCCCAGGCACCATGGATGACCTGCAGGCCGATTTTCTAAAATGCCTCCACCAGTGGGAATCCTCCCATATCAGCCCCATTTCAGAGGCCCTGTTAGGGTCTGAATAAGAATATCCCTGGTAGGCTCTGGCATTTGAATACTCAGCCCCAGAGTTGATGATGCTATTTGTGGAGATTTAAGAGGTGCAGCCTTGCCAGAAAAAGTGTGTCCCAGGAGGCAGGCTTTTTTTTTTTTTTTTTTTTTTTTTTACTTCCTGTCTGCTCTGTCTGCTTCATGCTTGCATTTGAAGATGTGATCTTTCAAATCCCTGCTCCTACCTCCACGACTGGAGCTCGTCGAATTCCTTCTCAACACCATGGACTCTTACCCCCTGGAACTGTAAGCCAAGATAAACTCTTTCCTCCTTAAGCTGTCATTTGGTCATGGTGTTTCATTCCAGCAATAGAAAAATAACTGATACAGCCATTAAGAGTCACTGCCATCTACGGTCACACCAGCCAGACTGTGTGTGGTTCTTTCCTCCAGGGAGGAGGCAGCCAGCCATGACTATCCATAGCCAAGGAGCCCCTGTCCTCCAATCAGAGAGCAAAGACAGGCTCTGAACCCCTCTACATCACCCTGCTTGCTCAGGATCATCTTGTCCTGCAGAGACAGGGCAAGGCAGGACTCAGAGGCAGCCCATGCTGAGTCAGGGAGTTCTGATGGGAAGTTCTGCTGATGGTCAAGGGCAAGGAAAGACGGGAGATGGTATAGAGGCCTCTGCTTCACTCAATGAGGGTGGCCTGGATCCCAGGTCATGGGTGCCTTTTTAGACATACTCAGCACAGCACTTTTGTGCACAGTAGGTCCTCAGATAAAGGTGGATTATTTCTAATTCATGAATGGTGCTGAGACTTTTGAAATGGAATCTTTGTGTCCCAGACAAGTGTCTCTTGACTTAGCAGGGGACTCTCTAGGTTAAAAAGAAAGAAAGGATGAAAGAAAGAAAAAAAGAAAGAAAGAAAGAAAGAAAGAGAAAGGAAGGAAGGAAGGAAGGAAGGAAGGAAGGAAGGAAGGAAGGAAGAAAAGAAAGCAAACTTGGTTGCAAAGAAGATTTGCTGTTGTGTGCTGTCCCAGGAAGCAGGGTCTCTGAGAAAGAACTCGTTAAATACTGGCCAAGCATTAACCTTTCCTATTTTAACATGTGTTCACACTCAAGACTATTCCAAAGCTGTCCTTTAGAGAACATGACTTCTGTCTGTGTGGAGCAGAGCGTCCTGTAATGTCAGCATGGAGAAGATGTGGAGGCAGGAAGATCAAGAGTTCAAGGCCATCCCTGGCTCCGTGGTGAGTTTAAAGCCAGCCTGGGCTACACGAGACTGTTTTAAACATTAAAATAAAGAAAAAGGTAATAAAACAGCCAAACAAACAATAAAAGGAGAGAAGAAAAGATGGTTCTTTCCTTTCTCACTTGAAATTTGTCAAGGGTCCACAGTGATGTGTAGCAACTGGAGTTCTCCCAGGTCCAACCATTCCCCTGCAGGGTTCTCTTGATGGGATTAGGTCTGATCACATCAGTAGCATGCTAAGATCACTCAGGCAAAAGATCACATGCGTCTCTTTGGGAGGGAAACTGACAGCCACTTTGGATCAGCAAATGTGCCTTTTAAGTATGTGTTTTTGAGCAGAACGGGAGGGGGGGAGGACGGCGTTGAAAATGAAAAGCCACCCCAGGGCAAATGAGTTTGAGATTTCAAAGACAGCAGCTGGCACACTGCCTGATTGTTCTAGCAATGACTTTGTAGACAAGGGTAGCCCCCCCCCCCCCCCCCCCCCGCTGAACAAAGAGAGGGGCCGGACTTATATTAGACTCTTTAGTAGAGACCCAGTTAACCTTGAACTTGTTATAGCTCTGGTCTGGGCCTCAGTTTTCCCAGTGCATAAAGCAAAGCCAACTGGTGGCTGCGGATCCTTCAGAGTGCCATGATGGAGTTCAAGTGTGGCCAGATGAACGATGAAACAGGAAGAGAGGAGGCAGGAGCTGTTCCTGATGAACTTGCTGATGTTCAAAGTTCTACCTTGATTACATGAATCCAAGACCAACGTCTACTGCTCTGTGTGGCATGACTTATCACCTGGGAATGGATACTTTCTCCAGGGAGTGGCTCCCAACCCGTGGCAAAGGGCAGGTTGTGTGTAACATTCATATCATGAAGCTCTAGTCATCAGGACTAATTCCTAACACAGCCTTCCCTTCTGCCTTCCCACCCTCCCCTGCACTCCCCACTCCTTCTCCCCATTCTCCACCCCTCCTCCCCACTCCCCACTCCTCCTCCCCACTCCCCACCCCTCCTCCCCACTCCCTACTCCTCCTCCCCACTCCCCACCCCTCCTCCCCACTCCCCAGCTTTCCTTCCTGGACCAGTCTCAGACTTTGAACCTGTTTCAGGTTCTGTCTAGGGGGCGTGTGTGAGCTAGCAGAGAAAAGGTGCAAAAGGCACTGAGGTCACTCTGGGGGTAGTCTGTTAGTTCCTTGACGGGTAGATGTGACAGAAGCAACTTAAAAAAAAGAAAGATGGGTTTACTCTGGCTCACAGTTGGAGGTTACAAACCATCCCGATAAGGAAGGCATAGAAGAGCTGTGTGAGGTGGGTGGGCACAGCCAATCGGCAGTTGGGAGTCAGATAGCCACGAATGTGGGCAACTGCCTCAGTTTCTCCTTTTTATTTAACCCAGGACCCCAGCCCATGGATTGGTGCTGCCCATGTTGAGAGTGAATCTACCCACCTTGATTAATCAATCCAGTCTAGAGAATCTCTCACAGGAACATCCAGGGATCTGTCTCAGGGGGATTTCAGACCCTGTCACCTTGACAGCTAGTGTTAGTCAACATGGGTAGCATTCTCTCCTTACCCTGAGGCCTTACCAGGATGGCATCAGTGTCCGGTGTCCTGTCACTGAGGCTTAAAACAATGTGTGCACATTTAACTGAGATAAGCTCATTAAGGTCTGTTTAGTCCATTTGGAAGCCATGTTTTGATGTTGCTGCATTAACTTTTCTTGTCTTTAACATGGTACAGACATGGATTCCGTGAAGGAACAACACCTAAACCCAAGAGGCAGCTGTTGCAGCATCCAGTTCATCTTGAGGATTTCAATCAGTCATAAAATAAATGTTCTGGTTTCAAAAAAAAAAAATGTGTGCAGAAGAGGGAAACCCTAATCAGTGAAATGTCCAAAGCATTCTGGGAGGGCCGTAGCAGCTCAGTGCAGACACTCCACCCTTGGAACACATTGACAGAGCTGCTATAGCCAACCCACTTGTGATTTGGAGATTTACTGAATGAATCAATGTGGAAGAAATAAAAGCGTGAATGAGGCGACAGGAAAGCAAGTGTGCTCACGGATAAATGAGCCAGAAAAAAATGAAGCAGGAAAGAATAATCCAGTAGAAACGTGAGCACAGAGTCTGGCAGTGGGAGGGAGAATAAATGGATGAATGAATAGGTGAGTGAATGAGTGGATGAATAAATGAATGGATGAGTGGATGAGTGAGTGAATGAATGGGTGAGTAAATGAATGAATGAGTGAGTGAGTGAGTGAATGAATGAGTGAATGAGTGAATGAGTGAATGAGTGAATGAATGAATGAATGAATGAGAATGGGATTGGAGATTAACTAAGCCCTGAAACAAAGAATAAATTAACAGATTGAATGAGCTCCCAGATAAATGATTCAAATAACCAGCAAGTGAAAGGGGGGATTGAAAAGGCAGCGGGATGCATATGAAAATGGATGGAGGTAGTAAATATTTCATTCCACAGATCCACAAATGGATACCCAATGATGTGTTCTGTCTGAACATGTAGGGAAGGGATTCACAGAGCAGAAGCCTCAAACCCAGGAAAGCAGATCTGCTTCAATTGGACGTAGATCCTGGTGAGCCATCCTCTCCTCTCCCCTCCCCTCACCTCCCCTCTCCTCCTTTCCTTTCCTCTCCTCTCACAAGGCACTTCTTCCTGAGGCTTAGAAGTGAAGGACGGCTGGAACCCAACACTGCAGTCATCCAAGGAAGCTGAGAACAGCGCTCAGATCTGAGGTCTAAGATCATCAGGTATTCCCCACCTAAGCCTTGGTCACATCCTCTCTGACATGACTCCAGGTCACCAGATGCACAACCTATCGGGAGAATTCAATAGGCTTGAATTGGGTGTGTGCTTGTCACATTGCCCAGGAAGGACAGGGCTGCTCTTTCAGTGTGGCCTTGGCATCTGTGATGGTTATCTGTGACTGTCAACTTGGTACAACTTACAATCACCTGGGAAGACTCTCAGTGTGGCGCTAGTTGTAGTGGGTTGTCCTGTGGGCAAGTGGCTGGGGGAGAATTATCTTAAGTAAGTTGATATGAAAGGATCTGTCCCACTGTGGGTAGCACTATTCCCTAGGCAGGGTGTCCCGAACTGTATCTGAGTGGAGAGATGGAGCTGAGCACATGCAAGTAAGCTAGTGAGTCTAAGCATGAATTTCTTCTCTGCTCTTGACTGAGGATGCGATATGACCAGCTGAGCTCCCTGCCTTGACTTCGCTACTATAATGAACCATAATGTTCTCTAGGCTGCTTTTTCTTGTCACGGTGTTTTAACACAGTATCAGAACTGAAATCAGAATAGTGTCCAACATGGTAGCTGGTACATAGTAGGTGCTTAGTAGGGTTGGCCGAGAGCATGACAGGTTCTGTAATTTGCAGGCGAACTTGAGGGGACCAAAAACTCTACTCACTGGCTCCCATGACCACAAGGACCCTCTCTTCCCAGCTGTTGGGTTATTCAGATTCATAGTCTTACTGCCACCCTCAAATTACAGCCCCAGCCCCAGCCCCGGTCCCCACACTCTTCAGAGATGTCTCTTTTCATTTTAGATGTTCACAAAGGCACAAAAATCAGAGCTGTGGAACTATGTTGCTTCCGATACTGCTGGCCAGTGTATCCGAGGAAGCCCCAGACCATCCAGGAGCAGGCAGTAGGGATGTAAATGGGAACAAGGGTCCGGCTCTACACTCATGGCTGAAGTGTGGAGTCTTCCTTGGGGAACAGCAGGCATGCTTGATAACCCCTTGAGAATGGGAAGTACACATGTGTATTGGAACCCCCCTCGTTCCTGCATCTGGGCATGTGTGGGTGGGTGCGCACTCTTTGATCAAGGGCTGCTGAGAGTGTGAACTGAAGATGCCACTGCATGCTGTGTTTCTGATAAGCACTGAAGGAGAAAAAGATGCATCCTCATCAGTGGTCCAGGACTTGGGACTGGCTGGATCTGGTCTCTGTCTGGGCTCTGCACTTCCCTGTCCTTTGGGTTGATCTATATCCCAGCTGAGCCTCAGAAGTGAAAAAGAAGTAATGAAATCGCCTTCAGGGTAAGAGCTGAGGTGGCTCATGGGTAGGTCTGCAGCCCTGTTGCCTAAGGTGCCCCAGGGATGGATCAGGAGTAGCTTAGCTTCTCTGAGCTCAGGGTCCATGCAGACAGACCCAAGGAGTCATGGTGGCGTGGACATTAGAGTTGGGTCTTAGAGCCGCATGCTCCACCAGATGGACGCTGCTCTGGCTAGTATTATGTCAACTTGACACAATCTAAAGTCATTCGAGAGGAGGGGTCCTTGAATGAGAACCCGTCCTCATAAGTTAAGGCTATAGGGAGGTAAGCCTGTAGGGCATTTTTTTAGTGACTGATGGAAAGGGCTCAGACCATCATAGGTAGTGACAACCCTGAGCCAGTTGTCCTGGGTTCTGTAAGAATACAGGCTGAGGATGCTTTGAGCAAATCCAGCAAGCAGCATGCCTCCATGGGAGTTTGAATTTCTACCTTGGCTTCCCTACGTGGACTGTGAATCAAGATGTATAAGCCAAATAAATTCCCATAGCTGCCCTTGGCCAATAGTCACCTAACCAGGACAGAAATAGAAAGGAAATACCAGAGTAAACAGCCTTACCCTAGTGATGAGCCAAGGCTGGGGGTGTGAAGCAGAGGCTGTCTGTCCAGGGGACACAGTGGAGAGGACATGGGAAGAGTGTGAACCCTGGAGAACACGAGAAAAATCTATCGATGAAAATGAAGACAGAATATTCCACAGGCCGTAGTTGGCCACAGTCAGGTGAGTAGGTCTCAGTCTCAGTGGTCAGAAGATAGAGGACCTGTTACCCCAAAGAATGCTGCCTTTGGACTCTGGAGACGCTCTCCACCTGAGTCTCCAGGACATCCATTCTCCCTATTTCTGCAAATGCTGGACAGCCACAGCAAGCACAAGGGACTCAGAGCCTTGCTGGTCCACGGGTTGGAAGAAGATTCTCTTTATAATAGTGCACGGCGGATATTAATACTAACATTATTTATCTACTTATTCATTTAGTGTGTGTGTGTGTGTGTGTGTGTGAGTGTGTGTGTGTGTGTGATTGGATGGTAACACTGGTGTCACACCAGCTTCCTACTTTGTTTGAGGCAATGTCCCTCACCACTGAGCACCTCATATGTCATGCTAGCTGGGCCCCACACCTCTAGACGCTTGTCTCTGCCCTCCATCTTTCCAGAGGAGCCCATGGATAGGGTAGGACCACTCAGGAAGAAAGTGTAGGTCCCTGGGGAGCAAGGGATCAGGCACAGACCTCTCTGGAGACTCCCCCACTCCCAGTCTGTGGGACATAGAAAATCCCAGTCACCTCTGAGGCACATGCCCCATGGCAGAGAGAGCTATGGATAGAGGGCATCACCCAAAGCCGTGTCACCAGGGAAGCTGAGTCTCCTGCAGGCAAGACCCACTCCCCATGGGGGAAGAGTCTCTTTGATTCCTTCTTAATGAAAAACACATTTCTTCCGAGCTGAAATTATATTGTCAGCAGTTAATTATCACTTGTTAAACAAGCGCGCGCCCGGATTGTGGGTTTAATTCCCATGAAGGTTTGCAAAAGCCTCTTTTCTGTTATTTGCGAGGGCTCTCTCAGAAAGAAAGAGGCGCTCACTCCTTGCTGAAAGTGGAGCTGTTTTAATGCAGATTTTCAAAAATAAACAGGTTTCCTTGGCATCCGCTCAGGCTCCTCCCCAGTAACAGCGCTATCTAGTTAAAGCCGGGAAAGCAGGGATGTGGTTCTGTGCATCCTTGAGAAACCTAAGGAACCTGAGACTGGCTTAGGCAGGGCCTGGCAAGCACGCTCATCCCCTTTCTTAGGTCCCACCTGGGTTCTCTCCATTTCGGCAACTGGTGGCCCCCCATCTTCACATCCCATACCCTTGAGTCAGAGGCCGAGGACGGTGAAGAACCAGACAGACCTGGGCTTGAATTCTGGTTCAGCAGCTAACTCGCTGGTTTCCTGGACACATCCTTAACCTCATGTGTCCATATCTGTCACCAGGGCCAACACCTGCCTTGCACAGCTGGCTGACACATATGAATCAGAGGCTCTCAGAGTAGTGAGCTCTCATGACAGGTTCTGCATGACAAGATGGCTGCCATTATAAATGTCAGTGGTACTAGAGGTCACGGTATGCAGACTGTCTCCTGATCAAACAGACAGGTGACTCCTTACTGGGGACATAGATGGGAAAATGTCATGTGCATCTGCAAACTCATTAATAGCCTCTCAGAAACCGCGAGCTTGCTTCCCAGCTATGCCTTGATGTTGTAATTTGGATGTGATTTGCTACCTCCCACAAACCCTATCTCCACTTCTACCAGGCACACAATTACAGCCTTGGTCCTTGGGGTGATAGCACTGGGTTGTAGTTGGGCCTTTAAGACACGGAGCCTAGTGACAAGCCTTAAGATCACTGGAGACTTGCCCTTGAGAGAGGAAGGAAAGGGGAGATATATAAAGCAAGTCTGCCCCCCCTTCCTCCCCTCCCTCCCCACCTCCTTTCCAGGTGTGAAATTTCCTCTCTTAGTCCCCACCATCTGCCATGGGTCTCACCAGAAGATGCACCATGCTGATCTTTCAGCCTCCCAACTTGCTAAATAAAGCTCATTCTAGGGCGTCAAGATTACTCGGTGGGTAAAAGCGCTTGGCACCAAGCCTTATGACCTGAGTTTGACGCCAGAACCCACAGCAGGAGAGAACCGACTCTTTCCCTTCGTAAGTAGCCCGTGTCAGGTCTTCTGCTATGGTGCTGGAGGACAGAGGTGCTGTGGAGACATTTCCTAGGCACGAGGGACCGGGTGTGGAGAATTCACCAGCGAATGTGACTTAATGTCAAGCTGTCGGCTTAGAACAAACAATACGGCTAACAGTGTGGGAAGACTCGAGGCTGACTGAGAAGGAACGGTGAGTGTGGGGTGAGCCCTAGCTCTGTTAGCCTAGGCTACCCCTCCTTCCATCTCCAGTAACTGGCCATGGAGAGTCTTAGCTGCCAGTCCCCCTTAACCAGTTGAGAAATGGCTTTCTTGCTCCTTGTAAGTGGAGGCTCACTGCTGGTCTTCCCTCATCTCTCTGAAGGTCTCCATGAAATTAGGTTGAGATAAAAACACTGTCTCCCAATTATGCAAAATGATGGCAGGGGGAGGGGAGTTGATATTGCTGAGGCAGCTAGGAGAAGAGGGGAGGCTCCGCACAACTATCAGGGCCAGCCATTTGGTTGCTACTTAGCTCACAGGCCATTCGCTTCCTAATGGGCCCTCCTCACTAGTTCCTGCATGTGTGGGGAAGGACAGCCAGGGCTTATTTTCTCCCTGTCTGGCTCCATGGTCCTAGCCCCACAAGAATCCTGCCCAGGAAAATGAGACCAGCAACAGAAAATTCACAGTGCTTGTGGTAAAACCAGCCATGCTCAGAAAAATTATCTGCTCTGTCTATGGACAGAGGGCACAGCCAAATTGGCCTCCAGGAGAAAGAGGGAGGACCAGAGACCAGCCAGGGTGACTTTTATTCTTTGTGAGAGATCTGGTTGCTTGGGGGCCACTGTGAACTGTCCTTGGCTATTCCTGAAGATGAGTGTGTCCTCTGTCCCTGTCAAGATGGCCCACATTCCTACCTCTATCACCCATCCCTCCCACAGGGCACTCTTTCTTTCCACTCCCACTCTTCCAATGAATGAATTGACAAAGTATGTGTCCCAAGGTATGATTGACGGGAAGAGTGAGAGTAGCCAGAGTCATCTGGAAGAGTCTGGAACAGGGAGAGAAGGTTGCAGACTAAACATGACCAGCAGACTGAACGGGGCTACAAGGGGGAGGGTGCGGGGACAGTAGCAAGAGAGAAAGAGAAGAGGGAGGGAGAAAAAGCCCTAGAAAAAACAGTGTGAGAGCAAGTGAACCAAGAGGGAGCATGGCTGAAATGGCAGGTTATATGGGAATGAGAAGCTGGGGTGGGGTGGGGGAGCTGAGGGGAATCATGATGTCAGGGCAGGACTCTAGTTGCCGAGAGAGCCTAAAGGCCAGTACACACTTCTGTGCGCTAATGGGTACTGCAGTTAGCCGCCTGTTGAGATTCTTCTGGACCTGACACCCATTATGTGTGTTTGTGGGTACTAAGCCTAGAACCCAGGGCTAAAGAAGAGGCATCTCCAGGAGCTGCAGTTAAAAGGGGGATACTGGTCCTTAGAGGAATCACTGCCAGAGAACCCCATACATTATGACAGGACCAGCATGTCCCGGGGTGATGGTGAGGAAGTGGGACATGCCTTGGGGTGATGATGGTGAGGAAGTTCGAATGGACCTGAATCCCCTTATCAAAGCAGTTCAGGGAGAAACCTGGAAAACACTACCAGGCAAAGGGAACTGTGCGTGCAAAGGCTTGGAAGCCTGACTGTCATCAAAGTTCAGAATGAGCATCTTATAGGACATACACAGCAGAGGTACCACACAGTGTCTGCTTCTCCCCTCTGGGTAGCCAGGCTTAGCTGGGGTGGGTGGGTACAGATAGGATGTTGGTTGTTGGTGAGTGCGCAGGTAAAGAACACACACCGGGGAACAGCTTCGGAGAACTGGTTCAGTTAATTAAGAGGAACAAAGGCTATTTAAACCCTTGGGGCCAAGTAAGGGCTATCAGGGTGAGTATACACCATTGGCCTGGAGTAGGGTGCTGGGGATACCTCCTTAGCATGAGTTGGAATTCCAGGTGCTGCTGGAAATGACCTTATAAGGAAGGAGCAAGGAAAACTAACCTGACCACCAGGTATGTCGGCACCTCTTCTGTTCAGACAAGGGCACAGGCCCAAGTTTGCCAAGGCATGCAGACCCAGGGCTGGGGGGGAGGGGTTCTGCCCATTTCTAAGGTTTGGGCACACCTCAAGCAAACTCTTGCTCCAGGCCTACTGCTCCCTCTCCTGGTCCCACACCTCCTTGGCCCCACAACCTGGGCCTCAGAGGGTCACAAAATTAGACTGTACAAGCCTCAAGACCAGACAAGGAGAACATCTAGATTTAATTCAAGTACCACAGGAAGCCAACCAGATGTCTGATGTGGTTGTAAGGTTCTCCCCCACTCCCTCCCTCGTCAGTGGCCAGGAGCATAGGAAGGAGGGAATATGACAGACGCTTGTGTAATGCTTAGGGGTGGGAAATCGGTCTGAGGAAAATTCTGGATGTTGACAATGGGTGGCTGGTGGAGTTTGGGTAAGGGGAAGAGATCAAAGAGATCCCCTGATCCTCTGATCAGAGAAATGTGGTGGATGGAGGGACAGCTGCAGGTGGTGCCTTGTGGCTGAAGAATCCGGGGCAGAAGACGGCAATCCAGGCTGGAGATGTGAAGGCAGGAATGGGAGCAGCAAGCCAGATGCACAGGATGGAGCTGGACACGGTGGCTGCTGAAACACAGAGGCCGGCTTCTGTCTGGAGCCTTCACCAGCAGGGGTGCTGTTCCCCAGCATAGAGAACTGCTTGGGGCTGGTCCCTGCACAGGACTGGACAGCCTATACACTCCAGTGTGCCTGGTGGACAGGCAGGTAGGTTTCTGTAGGAGGCAATGCCTGTGGGTCCTGGCGGTGAGCTTCCCTCCCAGCTTTGCTGTTTGCACACACCCAGCACAAAGGCTCCAAGGACAGAGCATGAGACCCTCACAGCCGATGTGCCCTCACCTTCCAGCCAGAATCTCAGCCCCACCATGGTGTGAGGATGTCATCAGACACTTCTGGGCATCCCCATGCTCTTTCTGGAACCTTCTGGAATAGTGTCACCCATGCATGAAATTCTGGTGACTCTGGACCCTTTACAGAACCTGTTTGTCTATGACGTCGGAGGTGATCAGCCTGCTGTGGTGAGGGGAAGATGGAAGCAGGGCTCACAGGGTTTCAAGGGTATGTGGGACACACACACACGCACACACACACACACAGCTCAGGTGCACACAAGCACAGCCAGTACCATATCCTTCATGCCTCAGCAACACCATGAAGCATAACAAGGAGCTGCAGGGGTAGAGTTTGGGGTAAGACCCACAGAGATAAGAACAGCAGCAAGAGGAGTCCAGAGGTTCCCAGGATCAAGGAGAGGAGGGTTTCAGGACAGGTGACACCGGGGAAGGACTGAAGGGGGCAGAGGAGGAGATAGACCCAGGAAGAGGTTACACTGGAGGAAAAAGCTGGACAAAGCCTAGACACGATCTGCAGACCAGTGTCCAGCAAGAGGGGGAGGAGGGAGAGGGAGGAGGGGGAGGGAGAACCGACAGACAGAAAGGATGGAGACCACAGGGCAGGGCTGAAGTCAGCAGATTGTGCCTGAGTGAGGCTGGGGGCTGGGACCTGGGAGCAGAGATACCTGTTGCCTAGGTCTCATCTGGGTCAATCCGGCTGCTGAGTGTGGAAAAGACAGAACCAAGTCTGGGACAGGGTAGGGGGAAGGGCAACCAGCCAGGAGGAGCCACTGTGATAGTCCAAGCAGGAGGATGGCCAGATCTGGACAGAAGGCTGAGAGCTGAGAAAATAATAGATCTGGGTTTGTGCTGAAGTGTTGTGGTCCTAAAGAGAACTGTCTCTCCCCAAATAGCCGACATTCATTTTAACGGTTCCTGCAATTTTGCTCTCTCCTTGCAGAAGACTCAAGAATGAAAACCACAGCAATGTTACTTAGGAAAGATAAACAACTAAAACTATCCACGCTTTAAAACTAGAAATTTAGTTAGAGAGCGGGCCATTATGCAATTCCCCAAACACATCAGAAGACAGATCAGAGCACGGGGTAAGACGCCCGGAGTCTAAATCTGAACGTAGAAAGGATGTAGCTGGGGTCGCTAGAATCTAGTTCTCCGTCAGGTACACAGCCCACACGCCAACCCCCCACCAGCCTTCATCTCAGGGGTGACCAGAGCTCTGTGTGTTGGTCAGTGCAATGAAGTGGAGTGCCCCTCTCAGTCTGGACACCATAGAAGACTGAAGACACACCCGCTTAGATGGAATGCCTCTGTCAGAGAGATTCTCTGTGTCTGTGAGAAACCAGTCCTTCCCTGCTGACCTCACAGATGACCGGGTTTCCATGGACAGAGAGATCATGGCTTCCACCCATCTTATCCTGATGTTGTAAGCCTAACAGATCTACCTTGTCTCTGCTATTTCTGCCTTATACCTCACCTACCTGCCCATTGTCTAAGCCAGATTACCCAACACAGTCCCCACCTTGGAGCCACCCTGGAGCCGTTCAAACAGACCTATCCCCTCCTGCTGCAGGAACCCAGTACCTTACCAACTCCAGGCCCAGCCAGCCTCCCTAGTGTTCCAACAGGGGAGAGCGGTGGCCATGATTTGCACACCGCCTGCATATTCTGAAGGTTTTACAAGAATGTGTCACTCACATAAAACGGGCTCTCAGAGTTACCAACAGCGAGGAGCACTTGCTGGCTCAGCCGTGCTCCCAGTGGGCTGCACTATCCACTGCCAGCCCTCCTCCTCCTTGGCTTCTGGGACAATCGGCCTCTGTCCCGCCCCATTAGCTCTTTGTTATACATTGCTTCTTCTCTAATTGTCCTCTCTGCATAATTTAGCACAGCCGTGCTGTGTCTGTTCCCTAATGTGTAATTTAGTTAGAGTCTTTGGCCTCAGTCTCTTGGTCTTTAAGTGAGGTGGTAGCAGAAAGGGAGACTTCAGAGCCCCCCTAACTATGCAGTACACCCCCTGGGTAGAAATAGTAAATGTGGGCCCTGGATGGGCTTTCTCTAAAGCAGGGTTACTCCCTAAGCACCTCAGACATCTTACTTCAACCAGAAAACAGGTGCTGTGGCTGTCCACCCTCCCCCTGTGTTACAGATAAAGAAGCCAAAGTTCAAAGAAGCTTAGGTACTCATTGATGGTGACACAGCTCAGAAATGGTGGCCTCGAACCCAGGCAGGGTGTTTCCAAGTCCTTGCCCTTATTGCTCAGCCCGGTGTCAGGCTTCTACTGTCCCTGGGCCTCATGCCAGGAAGCAGGATGCTTAAAGACAGGTTGTGAGAAAAGGGACAGGGCAGAGCCAGTTTACCTGTCCCCATGAGTCCACGGCTCACTGCCTCAGACATCTCAGAAAATGTGGTGTCTCCATGCTATACAGGAGGACCGGGGACACAGAGGGGCCAGGGTTTGCACACACAGCCTCCAACCTTGGCACAATCTGTTGTGGTCACTGTTACAATTTTCATTTTGCAAACGGGAAGACGGATGAGGCTCCGGGAGATTGAGTAACTTGCCAGAAGTATCAGCAAGGAGCCATCGGGTCTGCACGGAAACGAACATCAAAGCTTCGCTCTAAACAATGAAATCCACTGCCTCTGTCCCTGGGACTGAGAAGCCTTCTGCAGGAATGAAGTTTCCTGCATTAGGGTCTGGGATCCAAATGTAGCCTCATCTTGCAAGTCTGGATGAGGGTTGGCTACTCAGATACTGTCCTGGGGGCTCACTGTAGGGCAGTGGTGATGGGGTTGGACCCAGCACTAAGTCTGCTGGCTTGAGAGTTCTGTGAGCAGAATTCTGTCTTTGCCCACAGGAACCCAAAACAATCATCTTGCAACTATGACTAATGCTGCTCACTGGGTAAAGACCTGTCAGACCCAGCAGGGAGTCAGGTGGGAAGAGGGCAGCTGTGGTCTCCTCGGCTTGTCCTCAGCTCTGAATTAGTCAGATTTATGGCTCCACATGACCCACTTAAGTCCCACCGTCACAGCCCAATAATGTCCTGTGACAGCCGCCGTAAGTTCAGTTTCAGCTGGGTTCTGGAGACAACGGAGGCTATACAGACGTGGTCACAAAGAGAAGTGGGCCAGGGACCTGTGGTGACTGCTGGAGACTAGCTTGTTTTCACTGAAGGCTGTGCCGGGGCAAGCTGGGCGGAGCTTGGGCAAGTGGGCGGGGCTCTGACAAGTGGGTGGAGCAGAGTGAGGAGGAACTAGAACCATCAGAGCTGCTAGGGGCATACTGAAGTTCTGCTCCAAGTAACGCGAGAAAGGCTACCAAGCAGGAGGCTAGGCCTGTGGATCAGACACTTCTGGATCCTCAGGACTTGAACACCACAGGACTGGGGCAGCTGGTAGCAACTTAACACTGAGGTGCAGGCCTGTGAGGCAGGGCCGGGAGAGTCCTGGACTTAGGTCTTGTGCTGTGAGCTGTAGTTCTCTTTTGGTGCCTCACTGCAAAGGGGAGACTGAAGGCATCCTTCCAGGAGCAAGGGACAAATATATAACATGCATAAGCATCATATATCATGCATATGTATATCCTGTGACAGCCATATATATGTGTTTGTCCTGCGACAGCCATATATATATATATACATACATACACACACACACACACACACACACATATATATATATATATACATATATATATATATATATATATATATATATATATCCTTCAAATGCCCACATAGTGAAGGCAGGCCAGTTACCAAAATATATTTAACACACACACAAACACACACACAAACACACATGCATATATATATGTAAGACACTCAGCATAGGACCTCACTGCAAACCCAGAGCAGATGCAGACACACACAGCTGTGGTATATCAGAGGGCTGTAAAACAACCTGGTAGTAGTCTTGTACGAGCAAACATCCCCAGTTTGATCCCAGCCGAACCTCCAGCCTACACCCTGGCCTGGCTCAGATTCAGCACATAGTAAATACTGCTAAATGGACAGGCAAATGAATGGAGACCAGCTGTGAGGAGCTTCAGGGACTGTGGTGACTGTGGTCCTGAGTATCTCAGTTTCTCCAGTGCATTGCCTCCAGAGACGCGGGGTTGGTGGTAAGGTGGCCGAGGCTCAGCGTAGGAAGCTCTGCAGAGATCAGTGCCCTGTCTCTACGCTGTTGGTCACTATTACATTTCCATGATGTCTGTTTGCCTTCCAACCAGCAAGTCTGTGAGCTTTGGAACTTTGGCCAAGTTCCAGCCTGGGTCTGCCTCCCCCGCCCTGATCCACCCTCCTCCCTACCTCTTCATCCGCTGTGGCTATCACAGAAACCCAGAGCAGGCAAACTGCAAGCAATAGCAGTGTGTGGTACCGGGGGTGTGGAGGGCCGGGTTTGAGAAGGACTTCTTGAGACATCATGCCTGGGCAGAGGACATGGTATGGTAAGGATGCGTGAGCAGCCCCTTAAGAACCTGCCTAAATCCATTTGTGAGGGTGGAGTCTCCTGTAAGCCCCACCCACTTGACCCCACCTCCCATCCTGGAGTGGGGGATTGAGTTTCTAACCTAATGTGGGGACAACTTCAAATCACACTAGTCACCTGGTCAGCAACGTCTTTCCTGCTCTTTCCTGTGTCCCTTTCTGACACTTCCTTCCCCTGCCCTCTGAAAGATTGCTGGCGTCCTTCACTGCCTGGCATTAACAGGCCCTGAGGACTAGATTTATGTCAAATTGACCCAAACCAAAGCCATTTAAGAAGAGGGGACTTCAACTAAGAAAGTGACCCCATCAAACTGGCCCGTGAGAAACCCTGTGGTGCATTTTTTTTTTTTTTTGATTTATGTGGGAGGGCCCAGCTCACTGTGACTGGGGCAACACGTGGCCTTGTAGTCTTGGGCGTTGTAAGAAAGCTGGCAAGGCGAGCCACAGGGAGCAAACCAGTAAGCAGCACTCCTCCATGACCTCTGCTTCAGTTCCTGCCTTCCAGGTTCCTGCCTTAAATCTTTCCTTAGTGCTAGACTATTGGCTGTGTGTGTGAGTGTGTGTGTGCATCTTTACACAATGACACTCAGGTGACCAGTAGGGTTACTAATGAACTAATGAGCTGCACCGTCCTTGTTCACAGAGTGGGAATATGGCTTTCTATGGTCTCCCTGATCCTTCCCAGGGGACTCAACAGCCTCTCCAGGAAGCTGAGAAGGCCAGGCAATCTGGGCAGGACCGCAATGGGCACAGGTCTGTGTGGGCATAGCAACCACAGCAGCTGAGGCCCCCAAGAGTGTACAGCATCAGCACTTCCACTACAGTGAAAGCAAGGAGTCTCCATGCAGCTAAGAGGTTTGATGCTGCTGTAGGTGTGGATTGTGGGAAGTGGGTTTTACACATTGTGACCCATCTGTGAATATGCAGAACAATTACCCATCATTAGCATATGCTTTTGCTCTGCTTCTTAAAGAAACACCAGCAGGACTTGGACACCAGCCTAGCCACTGTGGATCCCCCACTACTGATGATACAGAATAAATGCATGCGTGGTTCTGAGGAGGAAAGGAGAGTCCCCCCGTGTCACAGGCAGGTGCCTGGGATCCTAGAGCAGAGTGACAGAAGATAGGGTTGAGAGACCAGCCCAGACACCAACTTGGATACAGATGATAATATTTAGGGTGGAGACAGGTCCCCCTGGTACCTGCCTGATCCTGATCCAGATCCACCCAGGGCCCTGCAGAGGGACAGAGCACAGCAGTACAATCTGACCATCACTCCCCTCCGTGGGTCTGGGGTCAGCTCCTCGAGCCTCAGTTTCCCAGTTGTAAAGCAAGCATGAAAGCAGCACCCCTCTTGATGAAGGGGGAAATCATGTGAGTGTGTGCAGCCAGGGCTCTCTGCCTCTCTGGAAAAACTGTTTCCCATGACTGGGCAAAGGGCGAGCCATGAGCTCATTTCTAAGATGAACCAATCCACTGTGCTATAGGACAGTGTGAACAGACACTACCTGCCCATGTGTGTCACCTTCACAACCTCTGGTATGGCAGCTGCCCTAGGGGACAGCTGTGCCACAGGTGCATCTAGTACTGATGAATCACGTGATTCAGAATCTCTGTCACCTCTGGGCTTGGCCATCAACCCAGACCCCACACTGCCAGGACACTCTGAAGCCAGCACTGAGGTGGTGCTGTGGCTGCCCCTCCCCCTTTCACACTAGACTCTGAGCTCCAGCAGCAGCGGCAGGCATACACCTGTGTGCTCCTCCAGATCGTGGGACAATCACAACGGCTGTCTCACCCCCCTTCTCCAAAGATGACTTATCGGTACACCTGTAGTCTGGACCTGCCCTTAGGGGTGTTGAGGGTAAATCTGGCCACAGAAGGAAGAATCTTCGGGAAGGCATTTTTTCTTCCTAAAGAACTCACTACAGAATAAAAGACTCCCTTGCTGCACTGCACCTCACTTGTTGCTGACAGATGCCTTGGCTCCCACACATCAACTAGTGCCCTCCCCCACTGGACGCTCACCAATGCAGACACTGACAGTGTCTTCTGAGCCTTGGGGGTGTAGGTTATCCACCACCGGACACAGGCTGCAGAGTCAGGAATGAGTATGTGTCTCCAGAGTGCAGAGGCTGGGGGGGGCGTCTGTTCAGATCCCAGAGATTTGGGGGGAAGGGAGCAAAATTTCAGACAAAACACAGAAGGAACAAAGAGGAAGCAGGATGTGCCAGGGAGATTAATTCACCACTCAGACATGAAAGAAATATGTTCAATTATTTTTTATTGCATTTCATTTTAATGTACACGTCGTACTTAGCCGCCTGCAAGCCTCAGATTACCCAGAGAGAGAGTATAATGAAAAACAAGAGAATTAAAAACACAGACCAAAAAAAAAAAAAAAAAATGCTCCTGAAATTGGAATCACAGAAGAGAGAGAACCAGAGGCCAGATTAGAGACAAAAGAGACCGCTTGGCAATGCGGCTCACCCAACACTGTTGCCAGGTACCCAAAGCCAAGCAGCCTAGGGTACCCCACCTTAGCTGGAATAGTCAGAGACTTAGGAGCCGTGGTCCTGACCTTGCTCCAATAGACTGTGTGATTCGCAGGAGCACCTGTGCCTCTCCGAGCTTCATTCTCCAGGGGGAATGTGAGAGTCCTGGGAAAGAGATGTGTGGACAAGAGGGTCCTATTGTTTCTCAGTTTAAGTGTAAGATCACTTGTGTGTGAGTTCTTTTAACTTGGGTGGCGAGGCATGTGAGCAATAGTGCTGGTGGAAGACAGCCTTGGGGAGTCCGTCCACTCCCTGTTTCCACCTTTTTGTGGGTTTCAAGCTTGGGCCAGCGGGCTTACTGCACAAGAGGCTTTACCTGTTGAGCCATCTTAGCAGCTCCAGAGACTCATGAGGGATCTGACGGCTGGAGAGCAAGAGAAAGCCACATGGACTTAGTACATAAAAAAGGGGACACAGAGACATCACCAAAGGGGTAAGCTCTCCAGGGAATCTCATATGGAAGGAAAGATGATGAACAGGGCCCTGTAAAGGCAGCAGAGGATTGGAGGGCAATGAAACTGCTCTTCTGGCACGTCCTGTCCTACTCAAATGTCTAACCCCCCAGGAGAGCCCTCTGTCCCACACCCATCAATGTCCCTCTCCTGACAGACTCAGGACTTTCCTTCATTGCAGCATGACTGGCTGGAGAGGATGAGAAGTGATGATTGCCCCCCCCCACTCCCAGGGTACCAGCATCTGTTTCTAAGAAACAAAGTGTCCACAGTGGACAAGGTCCTCACATTTGTCCAGACGCACCACTCATGGGACTCCCAGAGTGAGCTGAAGTGCTGGCTGTGGCTCTGGGAGGTGGACCTGGTGCTGTGTAGGCTGTGTGCCAGGACCAAGTCACTAAGGTAGAGGATGGTAATCCGGAAGGCTGCTTTCCTGTGCGGACAGGAAATTCAGAGAATTCTGTGCCTTCTGCTCAGTTCTGTTAAAAATGAAAAGACTGCCCTAAACAATAAAATCTGTTTTTAAAGAATTAAGTAGATGAACCAGGCACGGTTGCACAGGCTTGGGAGGCAGAAGCTGATAGATCTCTGAGAGTTCAGAGCCAGCCTGGTCTACAGAGCAAGGTTCAGACTAGCTGGAGATACACAGTGAAACCCTATCTAAAGGTGGGGGTGGGAGGGAAAGGGTTAAATATGTCTTAAAACTGAAAAATGCGATTGCTGGGTTCCTGCTTTCTTTATGTGTATGTGAGAGGACATGCATATATTCATGTGTACCACACAATGCAATACCCAAGAGTGTCCAGAAGAAGGCATCAGATTCCTTAGAATTGGAGTTACAGGTGCTGAGAACTGAATTCAGGACCTTAGCAAAAGCATCAACACTGAATAGTCACTCATACTCCCTGGATTCGTCTTTGTGTTATCCTCACAAATCCATGGCTGTTTGTAGACTTTGAAACTCACAGTGTCTGAGAATGGAGAAGGTATGACATCATTCATGATGTCACGTGACTGTCTGCTGGTGTATCATCTTTGATTTTTAGTCTTACATTGGTTTTTAAGGTTTTCATGTAAATCACCACCTTTCCAAAAAAAAAGGGCATGATCTAGAGATAGGCAAAAACTTAGGCTGGAAACAAGAATTCAAACCTGTCAAAGTAAAACTTAATAAACTAAACTCTGTTCAGCTGACATAACTCTGGATTTGGTGGGTGAGGGTCAGAGAGCTATTTTACAAAAGAACTTCCACAGATGGCAGGTGCTTTTGGGAGGACATCCAGCATGACTGGCCACTAGAGACATGCAACCGAAACCAGAGCTGGTGGTGTGCTCAATAGATAATGCACATGCTGCATGGCTGGAAGGACCAGAGTTCAAATCTCCAGCACCTACACAGAGACTTGGTGTACGTAATGACCCTCCAGTGATTCCAAGACCCACAGACAGGCGATCTCCAGACAAGCTACCCAACGGAGCTCCAGGATCAGCAAGGGCCTTGTCTCAACACGCAAGATGGAGAGTTACTGAGGAAGACACCAGATGCTAACTTTAGGCTTCCAGATGCATACCCACAGGCTAATATGCTCTCTCTCACACAAAAGCATGCACACAAAACCATGTAGAAGATTGGAAGTATGGTTCAGTGGGCAGAGCCCTTGCTTAGCATGAACAAAGTCCTGGGCTTCATCCCCAGCACCGTATAAAACCAGGCAAGCAGATGCATGCCTGCAATCCCAGCTCATGGGAAGTGGAAGGTAGAAATAGGAGTATCAGAAGTTTAAGGTCATCTATTCCTCGGCTACCAATCAGGTTCAAGGCCAACCTAAGCTGGAGGCCTTGTCTCTAAACAAATAAACAAACTTGCTTTAAAATGCCCAATGAGGTGCTAGCACACAGCTGTTAGAATGGCTGCAAATACCAACCAAGGTTTGCAAAGAAGCAGGTCATCCAGAATTTCTGCACACTGCTATTAGTGAGGCCAAACAGTGCAACCGCTGTGAGCGAGGGGTTGCCATGTCTATAGAGAGTTAAATAAGCATACGTGTAGTTCATGATCCAGAAGTCCTACACTGAAGACAGATCAACACAGAATCATAGCCAGGCACTCCAATGCCTCCTTCCGTTATTAATGAACTGGTATGGGAAGTCAGCACATATTTGGAAGACTTAAACATTAATGAACTTGACCTGAACTGGCATTGTATTCCAAACGAGTTGGATGTATACACTTTTCAGTGAGTATGATTGTTTCTGGTATTGACCAGACCCCAGGCTCAATAGCTGTAAACGATTCAAGACATCCAAATTCTATCCTCTGACCTCAACGGCAGTAAAACTCAGTAACAGAAAAATATCTGCAAAAGTTTGGAGATAGAAGTTAAATAAGGTATTTGTAAATAACCCATGGGTCAAGGAAGGAATCAATATTTTATAGTATTCTGAAATGACCAGTCAGGAAAATAATATCAAAAATTTCAAGATGCTGCCAATTGAAAAAACCTTCAAATGTTAAATAGCTAAGTCTTTAAAACAAGAGTTCAAGTGGGCAGCTTCAGTAGTTTTCTGTAGCTCTGAGAAAAGACCAGAGGCAAACATCTTAAAGGTGAAAAGGGTTACTTGGCTCACTGTTCCAGAGTTTTCCACATAGGGTCTCTGGACCCAGTGTTTTGGGCCCCTGATAGCAACAATCATAAAAGGTGTGTGTGGCAGAGGGGTTTGTTCCCCTTGAGAACCAATGTTAGGAGCCACAATGGGACAAGCTATTAACTAGTAGATGATCTTCCTGAGATGGTCTGCTTCAGATTATAATATAGTCTGTGATAAATTCACTCTTATTAGGCAGGGCCATAAGAGAATACATCTTTCATTTTAGGACAGATTCTTGCTATTAATATGCTTTTACTGTTATTATTAAACATATATAACAATAACTAGGTGTTAGCCTACCCCTTTGGAGCACATCTCTACAGATCTATGAAGATGTACTGTCTTGTAGTGATGCTATATAGACAAATAGATGACTTCTTAAGTCTTAATTATGGTCCTATAAGAATTCCTAAAATTATATCAGTTATTATTAAGCTCTTTTATTGTGGGACTGCTATTAGGTCCTTTTCTGACTGTCAAAAGGGCAATGAGAACTCTGCCAGTCTCTACCAGTTAGTTGCTCTTAGATGGTAACCAGACTTTCTCCTTCTCAGAGCATATTCCAAGAGGTTGTAAAATAATTAACCAAAGGGAACTAATGAGTTATTACAGGTGCTAGGACAGAAGATACAATATTGACTAGGTTTATCTATATAAAACTTCACTAACAACTTATAGTTTTAAACCTTCAGTGAACCGGAGGAGCTGTGACAGGTGATGTTTAGCCAGATAACTACTCCTAATGGATATGCATGTAAACATTCTCTGTTGGAAACTTCTATTTCAATTTTTGATTTGATTTGTGTGTGTGTGTGTGTGTGTGTGTGTGTGAACTTGTGATGAACTTTTAAACATACGACCACATATTCTGAAAGATGTATAAGTACTGAGGACAAAGAGATGCAAAACAGATAGAAAAGATTTTCCCCCCTCAGGAGAATTTTTCCCTTCCCCCACATACAAGAATTTTCCCCTTTTCCCACTTAGGATCTTTCTGCTTTTTTTTTTTTTCCTTTTTCTTAGATAGCTTCAATAGGAAACATTTTACAACTTAGTAGCAAACTCTATAATCAATTTTCAAAGTGTCCCTTTTTCTTCTTGAGATTTCCAACTAGCAGTTCCTGCTGAGATAGAACAAAGGCCATGTTACTTAATCCCTGGCTGTTAGGCTGCACGTGTCAATCTCCTAAACCAGCAGCCTTTTGCCCTCAGAAAGAGCAATAAAGTTTTTAGAAGTTATCATCAGCATTTCAGTACAGTTAGAGAGACAGAACACCGGAGACCCTCAGATTTAAAGCCATCGCCAGAGTCTTATTCTGTCCTCTCCATCACTCCCTCATCCAGGCTGGAGGCTCCCAGTAAACCAAGAAGCAAAAGGAAGAATAGGAAGGAACAAGAGCCCAGTAACCCTTCCAGGGCGAGCCGCCAATGTCCAGCTTTTCCCCCATGGGCTCTACCTCTTAAAGGTCCCACTATTTCCTTTTTTTTTTTTTTTTTTTATGAGGCACAAACAGTCTTTATTGGGTTCACACCAATAGTCCATTGGTCTTGAGGACCTCTGTGAACTTGCAGATTTTCTTCTCCACATTCTTTTCTGCCTGTTTCCGTAGCCTCAAGAGCTGCTTCTTCCGATAGTGGATCTTGGCCTTTTCCTTCCGTTTCTCCTCTAGAGTGGCGGTCACTGCCTGGTACTTCCACCCGACCTCATGAGCCAGACGACCCAGGTAAGCAAACTTTCTGGTAGGCTTCAGCCGTACAACCTTGAGGACAGCAGGGACCACCATGCGCTTTTAGGGTGGAGGGATCCCATCCAACACCTTAAGGCGTTCCAGGGCAGCCTGGCCTCTCTTGGTCTTGTGGGGCAGCATGCCTCGCACAGTGCGCCAAAAAATGCGGCTCGGAGCTCAGAAGTGGTAGGGGCCTCGAGAGGGGTTGATGTTCATCTGCTTTCGGAGGAAGGCTAGATATTTCAACTTGTTTCTGTAGAAATTTCCAGATATGTTGATACCCTCACATCGTACAACCACCTCCTTCCCGCCCAGCAGTACCTGCTTGGCCACAATGACCGCCAGGCGGCCCAGAAGATGGCCTCGGCCATCCAGTATTAGAACCTGCCCCTCCGCCATCTTCGGCAGCCGCCTGGGAAAAGCCCCACTATTTCCTAATAACGTCCCAGGTTGGTAACTGATAACTGCCTTTCACCCTGCGCGCGTTTGGGATGTTTTAAATCCAAAGGTTGACATTCTCATATTAGGAAATTAGAAGAGGGAGCTGGAGAGATGCCTTAGTCATTATGAACATTGGCTGTGCAATCAGGAAGACTGGGGTTCAGAGCCCTGCACCATTTAACAAGATGAGTGTTCTGTGCTTGTCTATAACCTCAGCTTGGGGAAGGTAGTTGGAGACTGGAGGGATTCTGGGACTTACTGGTTTCAAGTCTCAGGTTAAGGACACGATCCCATCTCAAAGGGATAGGTAGAGAAAAAGACACTGGATGCTTTCTTCTGGACTCTATGTAATTACTACACACATGTATGCACACCACACACTCACACACATACACACACATACACACACTCACACACATATACACACTCACACACATATACACATTCACACATATACATACATACTACATACTCATACAATCACACACCACAATACACACACATCATACCACAGGAACACACACACATATGCACACACACAATACTACATATACACATTATATACATACACTACATACACACATATGCCATCACATACACCCATACTCACACACACATAGACACACAGAACACACATACACACAAAGACACACAAGTAAACAAATAGATCTTTTAAAAATACATTAGAAGAAAATTGACTAATTCAACAGAAAGTTGGTAAAAGAATGGAAAGTCGAGGAAAAAAGCTGAAATCTATAAAATAGAATCAGAAAGCCAATAAGAAGATCGACAGAGCCAAAGTTAGTTCTTTGAGAACATTAGCAAAGTTGATAAAGCTCTAGGCAGATGGTTTAAGAATAAAACAGAAAGATAAAGGTTGAGAATGACTAGTGTCAGGTGGAGAAGCCCTAGCAGTACTCTGAGTTGGAATACGAAAGAATACAAGTGGGGTGACTCAGGCGAAATGGGAGAACCCCATAAATAAACAAACTGCAGGAGAAACTGTCAAGCAGAAGAGACGGTGCAGTGTTTGTCTCTCTGTGGCACCTGGGCTATCCTGGAACTCACTATGTAGACCAGACTGGCCCTACATTAAAAAAATAGCAATAATAATTTCTAATAGGCCCCATGCACTCAGACCCAGCCACACCTATCACCCCACACTGTCTCCTGACCCAAAAGACTCACTTAAGAATGTCATTAACATCCAGGGAAACGGTATACATAAGCTGACAGAAAACTGAAGCCTGTGGCCACCCCTCATCCTGCACACCAGATCAGACACATGTGACAAGAAGAAAAACCACAAGACATATCCCTCGATATGATTGAGGCAGGAGGTTCGGAATGGACATTTAATAACTTCCTTCCAAAGAGCACATCATGAGCAAGCTGGGTTTATCCCAGTAATGCAAGACGAGTTTCAGCATCTGAAAATCAATTAGTGTAATTCGCCATATTAAGGAGCTGGAAAAGGAAAACATCGTGATCATCAAAATAGGCACCGATTATTTAAATAAAATCTAATATGAATTCATTATCAGCAAGCTGGAAGCTGTCCCACTCAGCTACAAAGCAAGCACGTGCGACGCACCCATGGCTAACCACATTCTTGATATGAAAATAAAGCCAAGACGTAAAGATGGATGTCTGCTTTCCCAGACATATGAACCCCAGAGGTGCCAACTAAAACACAGAGGCAAGAAAAGAATAAAGGCAACCATACCAGGAAGGGAAAAATGATGTGCATCAATGTCAAGGTTGCCCGTGTAGAAAACCTAATAGACACTACAGAGAGCCACCGGCTTTGAGGGGTACGATCAATCCCCAATAGCAAGCACCACAAGTCAAAGATCCAAAATAGCATGGACACTGGCATAAAGCTTACACGGGCAAACTTGACACAGGATGTGCTAAGCCTGGGCTCTAAACACTGTGAAGTGAGGTTTGAGGACCTAAGGAAACAGAGACCTAAAGGAAAAGCATCTTATTTGCAAACGGTCAGATGAAATGCAACCACAAGCAAAATGCCCGCAGTTGGCGAATTTGATCAACTGTTTCCAGAAGCCGTGTGGAAATGCAGAGAGTGTCGATGAGACAAGAGGGAAGAAACGTCTAGATGCCATATAGGTGGAAGGGTTGTGTACACTGCATCTGTAAGTGAGATGGTGTGGGGTAGGGAAGAGGAGAGAACTGAGCAGCAGAACCAGAGAGCCTAGAGGATACACACAGACACATGGACACAGACACACACAGATACAGACAGAGACACACAGATACAGACACACAGAAACACACACACATAGATATAGACACACAGACACACACACAAATACAGACACACAGACACACAGATACAGACACATACACAGACATACACAGTGACACACATGGATACAGACACACACATACTGAGACACAGATAGACACGCAGACACACAGAAAGACACATACACAGATACAGACATACAGACACACGCACACACACACACATACACAAATACAGACACACAGACACACACAGATACAGACACATACTCAGACACACACAGAGACATACAGAGACACACATGGATACAGACACACACATACAGGGACACAGATAGACACACAGACACACAGAAAGACACAGATACAGACATACAGACACACACACAGACACACACAGATACAGACACATACTCAGACACACAGACACACACAGAGACATACAGAGACATACATGGATACAGACACACATACAGGGACACAGATAGACACACAGACACACAGAAAGACACACACACAGATACAGACATACAGACACACACACAGATACACACAAATACAGACACACAGACACACACAGATACAGACACATACTCAGACACACAGACACACACAGAGACATACAGAGACACACATGGATACAGACACACACATACAGGGACACAGATAGACACACAGACACACAGAAAGACACATAGATACAGATACACACATATACACAGAGACACACATGGAGACATAGACAGATGGACACAGACATACACACAGAGAGACAGACAGACACAGAGACACAGGCTGACACACAGACATGGAATATTTGTTTTGATAAAAGTATAAAGTGATTCAGAAAGACTCAGAATCTTCATCTTTGCCAAAGCCACTGGATGTCCCACATCAAACACAGCTCTCTGTCCCACCAATAGTATAAAAGTCATAAACAGTTAAACTTAGAACCTAAAGGTTGCAGAACTTGTAGAAATGAGTCAGTTTTTTGTAGAATTAAAGCATGAGAGAATCTATTTTTGACTTTGAGCAATGGGAAGACTCCATAGACACAAACCAAAAGCTTATGGAGGAAGGGGAAGAAGACAAGTTTGACTTCCTCAAAACGGAAAACTTCTCTTCAAAGAACAAAGAGAAAAGCCAGAGGGAGAAGGAACATTTGCAAATCAGACGTTTGCTGAGGGACACACACACTAAAAATCAGCTCTGAACATTAACAACAACAACAACACAGTTTAATTAAAGATTTAAACAAAAACTATTCCAAGAAAAAAGACATATTGGAGAGTAAGCAGCCAGCAATGGTGAGTGCCCCAGCCATCAGGAAAGTGTGTGTCACATAAAGATGTTTGTGGAGGATGAGGATGACAGAGACACGCAGGAGCCGCATCGTGGACTGCTCTGGAGGGCAGTGTGACACCGCCTTAAACCCTGTGCACTCGCCTTTGACTGGGTCTGTTTGTTTTTGATCTGTATAATGTTCCTTTTTAAAAAAGTGCACTAGTGTGCGGAGGGCTGTACGCAAAGACTCATGGCCGTTTCATTTGTAACACTAGACTGAAAATGACTTAAGTGTCCCCAGAGCTATAAATGGAGAGGCAAGTTGTGTTTCTGTTCAGCGGAACATTGTTTGATGCTAAAATTCAACACCCTTGGCCTTGAGAAAGTTCAAAAGTTAAGGCGCTGGCTACCAAGCCTGACAGCTTGAATTTCATCTCCAGGAGTCACATGACAAAAGGCCAGAGTCAATTCCCCCAAGTTGTCCTCTTCCCTCCACTTGTCAAACAGTGTCCCTAAACATACAAGCATTACACATGTTCTGGGCTTCCAACATGATCTGGCACATGGAAAGGCTTGCGACCAAGGCTGACTGGACCCCAGGACCCACACAGTATGAGACAGAACCAACTCTGTCTTTCTCCTGTGGTACAAACATACCTAGGCATATGCCTATGCCACACACCAAACAAATGCAAAAGAATAAAACTCCACACTACTGCTACCCACATCACAGCTAAATTCAAGGTGCTTATGGGACATGACAGAAGCCAGACAGCCACATATACCATGGGATTCCCTTTATTTTATAGCCCCAGAAAACGAACTCTGATCTCTCGTGGTAGCAAACAGATGGACAGAGGGACAGTGGGTGGAGAGGGGTGCTGGGATTGTTCCCGGGACAAAGGGAGATTTGGGACAATAAATGTGTTCCCTGTCTTTATGGCTGTGCATGTCTGTGTCACACTCACCAGACCACACATTTTAAACAGAATGGCTTATCAGATCTGTCACAAGCCAACACTGCTGCTACCTCTTCTTCTAAAACCGAAAGAAGAGAAGGCTCCAGATATGAGCTTCAGTGAACTATTCTGTGCGTACTGTACTTCCTCCCCTCCTCAGCAGGACTAATGGGGCTGCTGTGTAACCGTTGCCTGGGACAGACTGTGGGTGGATCCACCCGGCCTCCTCCAGCTCCAGTTGCACGGGCCTGGTGAAGGATCAGGACAGCGAGAGGAGGTGTCAGGAGGCCGATCTCCACCACTGTATGGGAACCTCGGGGGTCCCGCAGCCAGCAGGTGACAAGTGTTCACTTACTGTTCATTCATGTCCAATAATTTAATACGGTTTTGACATTTCTCCAGCTGCATGGCCTCCAGGGCTCCAGCCACATGCAATCAGGTGGATAAAAGCCAGAGGAAAGGGTGTGGGGATGCTGGCTTTCTGTCATTTTACAGTGGGTCTGCCAGAGTCTGGCAGGCACAGTAACATAACACAGTGAGAGAGAAACAGAGGATCCTGGGAAATCGTTATTTCCTGGCTGGTAGGCTGGTAAGGAACCCTAGAAAGGTAATATGCTCCCTACTTGTAGACTCCAGCTGGGGAGAGTTGTTGGGATTCTGTAAACCTCACCCCTCAGTTACCTGGCAATACCTGGTATGCTCCGCCCCAGTTACCTGACACTATAAAGAGGGCTGCTTGCCCCCCTCATCTCTCTCTCTCTCTCTCTCTCTCTCTCTGCCTCTACCACCCTCTTAACTCCCCCATGACCTGAATAAACGCTATTCTGTACTATACCATCGTGTGCCTGGTCCCTCGGGGGAAGGGATTCCCATCATGGGTCCCCCAGAGGCATCTCCCTTGCCCCCAGGCCTCGCTGCACCTCCATGGAACATATCCACCCAACCCCAATCTCTTCATCCTTTTCCTAACATTGGTGCCAAAACCCTGGAGGGCATCTAACAACAAGAGTAATGCATGCATGTATACTTGTGTGTGGACACACACACACACACACACACACACACACACTGAGCCTCTTTCCTGTGGCATCCATCACTGCCACATGCAGGAAGTTGCTATGGTGGTGGCTCAGGCAAGGGGTGAAGACAGCCGCAGACTCGGGTGCTGCAAAAAGCCATCAGCACCACAGCACAGCCGGTGTGGAGCTGCCTCACTATGGAGGGGATGCCTCCCCTAAAGAGCCCACCCTTCTCTCTACCTCTCTCTCTTCCCCCTTCACTCCATCCTTCCCTGCTCCCCCTACCTTCTTCTTGCAGGTAAAGGAGACACTGCTCACTCCCTGGGCAATACCCTTGTTCTGGAGACGACAACTCTGAAGGCAGACTGGTTCTGTGAAAGGACAGCACTGGAGCCAGGATAAGACTCTACTCTGAAGCCCAGGCTTGGCTTTCTTGGTGATCCTGCTCTGACTTGTTCCCAAACAGAAAGAAGTTACTACTGGGTCAAGTGCACAAGTTGGTGTCCAAAGGCTTCTCCTGCAGCGGCAGGGCCTTCCTACCCATCCATAGGTGCCGTACCCATCCATAGGTGCCGTACCCATCCATAGGTGCCGGTACTCTGGCAGCACCAGCAATAACCCAGAAGTACCTAGTGATTGGCAGCTATGTGTCAGCCCAGTGCTCAGCGCATCCATGCATGACCTCACTGAATCTTTAAACAGCCCCGGTGGAAATCCTACAGCGATTTGCTAGAAATCAATTGAGCCAACGGTCAATTCACCAAATGACCAATTTGCCATAAATCAGTTTGGCCAATGATCTATTCCATGTTCGGAGACAGAAACAGAAACAAGGCAGCTAGGAAGGGAGAGAGATGGAGGAGGAGAAAGAGGAAGAAGAGGAAGGAAGAAAAGAAAGAGTGACCAAGAGCAGATGGGGGGGATCAGCAGCAGTGGGGGTAGCAAAAGTTCCAGGGAGTCAAGACTTGGGTCCACAAAACCAGAGGACCAAGACTTGGGTGTACATAGCCAGAGAGCTGTTATCCACATTTGCAGAACCAGAGGACCAGGACCTGAGTCCCAATGAACCCTGACATCCCTCCCATTTGGTGATATCTACTGCGAATGGCCTTCCTAAGATGAAGATACTGAGGCAGAGACAACAGCCATTGGCCCAAGGTGGCCCAGTGGGTGGGAAGGTACCGAGGCTCAGAGAAGTCTGACACTAAGCCAGAATCTACTTATGATCACAAAGGCAGGGGGTCTCCAGCCTTGGTGGCCACCATCCTGCCAGCATCCCTGGGGCTACAGGAGTTTCCATGCCAACACCCGTGTGGAGACTGAGTAGCCACATCCTACCCAGGACACCGTGAGAACATCATATTTCCTGTGGACAAACCAACTTGCTCCTACTACAGAGAAGGGAGATAGTCGTCTGTGCGTCAGAGATTTAGAAATGATCACTGCTGCTGACTTGACTCCTCAGATGTCTCCTGCCAGGACTGACCTGAGGCTTGGCTGGCTGTGGTCCTCAAAGGCTGCCTCCAACCCCAACCTCTGCCAGCTACACTGCTGTGTTCTTTCCTCTTTCTCCTTTCTCCTCATACGCCCTTGCTGGTCACGTGATGTGTGAGAACGGGGGGGGGGGGGGGGAACAGCTTCAGAATGGCTCTGTCTCCTATTAATTAGGATTTACTTTCTTGGTTACAGAGCTGAAGAGATAAGGATGGAGCTGGTGCCCTTCCCTGGGAAACAAGAATTTGTCATGAACGTGGGTTTGTTTTGGGGGAGCTGTGGTGTGGGAAACGTTGAGAGGAGTCTGTGTATTAACGTAAACCCCATCGCACAAGGCAGGCGCAAGAGACAAGAAGCTGGCCCATAGAAAGAACGGGGAGGCTCCGCCATGGTTGGTTCTTCATGGGGAAGACAAGATGTCGGGGTTGGGTTAGGGGAAGAGAGGTACATGGGATTCAGGTCTGCTAACTGGAGGGACTCATTCTGAGTGGCTGTCAACCCACCTAGTGGTTGACAGGCATCCTCTAGCACTGCAGTAGCCCATCCCAGTCAGCCCTGGAGTGGTACAGAGCAGTTTCTTCGGGATGGCAGTAAAAAGCAAGGAGCAGAAGTGGCGGACTCCAGACAGAACAGACTCCGGGCATGAATCTTCCCGTGAATGTCTCTGAGGGTTGGGGCGCCTATTCTTACATCTATTTACTGCATAACTTATTTTGTTGTATCAGTTCCTCCCAGTGTGGGCTGTGATTGGATGTGCCCTATTCTAGTTCCCCACAGATGTGTTGTGATTGGATGTAACTTATGCCAGTTCCTCCCAGTGTGGGCTGTGATTGGATGTGCCCTATTCTAGTTCCCCACAGATGTGTTGTGATTGGATGTAACTTATGCCAGTTCCTCCCAGTGTGGGCTGTGATTGGATGGACTCTAGCTGAGGCCTCAGGAAGTATCATTTCCTCCTGTCTGGCTTTATGACCGAGCATCCTTTCCCAAGGCCTTCTTGATCAGCTCCACCTCTAGGAAAAGCATCAGACAGGATTCCTCTCTCCCGCTTTGATGAGTAAAGAGGGTCTGAGGAAGCCAGTGGCCTGTTGCTCTACTATGCCCTGGCTCTGCCCCGAGGAAATTCACACTTGGCCAAGGGTCAAGCTATGCTTGGCCAGGCTTATCCTGACTAGGAGTTCTGTCTTTACCTTTGTCAGCTCGTCATTGACGAAGGGTCAGAGTACAAGTGTGGGCAGTCGAATGAGGTCGGTATAGGCTCGGCATCAGCAGCCAAAGTTGGCCAAGAAGACAGGTAGCCCAGGATGGTGCTGACCGCCCGTGTTTGAAAGAATCCCGGTTACTAGTCACAGGACAGCGAGGAGGGGGCTGTGTGCCACAGACTGTAGCGACAGAGGCTCCGGGCATGCGTCTTCTTTATTCCTCCTCCCCCTGCCAGGTTCTCAAGGTACCTGCGTCCCTGTTGCTCCAGGAAGCACAATCCAGATGCACAGGAGCTGAGATTCAAATTTTATCAGGGAATACTTGACTCTAAAAACTAAGCTGGGATTCTGGGATGTCAAGTATGGGAGGCACAGAGAGTTCGGCAAAGGAAGGTTCCAGACCTCCTTCTGTCTCCGCGTCTGAGGAGTGTGCTAGACTAATGATCTTGGGCCATGTAGGGTTGTGTTCTTGGATTCCATGCTTCCTCTTCTGACTTCACCTAGTTTATTCCAGTTTCTCCCTTCAAGGGGTGACTCAGCCATCTTAGAAACCCCTCTCTTTTTCTTCCTGCACACAACCCTGGTTGCCCTGAAAGCTGGACCTTCCCTCAGAAAGATGTTGGTACAGACATCTGTTTCTTAACTGCCTTTAGGATTCATCCACCAGTAGCCCCTCTACTCCCCTAATGCACACCCTCTGTTGACAGGGCTGTACCACCTCAGGCTTCCCTTCCCTGCTAGTCACTATTTCTGCCTGTGGAGCTCCTCGGCACCAGCACAGTTGTCTGCTGAGCTAAGTGAGGTTAATCTCTCTCCAGGGATGCTTATGCCCACTCCTCAGAGTGGTGAAATGGACCCTGAATCCCCAGGGACAGAGCGCATGAGGCCAAGGCCTTGGCAGATGGGTGCCCAGCTGAGCACATCTTTTCCCTGGGATGTTAATTACGGTAAGGAAGGCAGGCACAGTCTGGATGCGGGTGGAAATTTCCCGGTGCATTTTGCTCAGACAAGAAGCAGCAGGAGTAGAGAGCAGCAAACCCCCCTCCTTCCTTGTCTGTCTGTTCTTCCCGAGAATGAGCCTGCTTCTCCATGGGGCTTCCTGTACCCACAGTCTGATCCTCTGCATCTCCAGGGCTCAGAGGAGGGCTGGTCTGCAGGTCGGGGTTTTGCTCTGTGTAAAGGAAGTTAATTTCCCAGGGGGGCAGGCAGGGAAGGTGGCTGGGATGTTAAAAACGAGTCCCTCATGGGATCCTCTGGGACATTGTTGTGACCCTCAAACCACAGCTTTGCCTCTGCAGCTCCTGAGCTGGGGTCTTGGATTCAATTACTGCTGTGGAAAAAGCCAGAGTCCAGAGCTTATAGACCTGGCCGTGGAGATAGGATAAGCCATCTCTTTTGTCCATCTCAGCAGCCTTTTGGGAATACCTTGTCTGGCCTGGGCTCATTTGGGCCCAGGCTGGGGTCCTGAAAGCTGCAGGGGGCTCTCTTATCTCACAGGAGGGGAGCAGACACTCCCAGGCTTCACAGACAGGTCCGTGAAAGTCTGGGACTCAGGGTCCAGCAGCAGTGTGCCAGCCCCACTTGTCGGACCCAAAGGACAGTGGTTCTCTCTCCACCTCTGCCCTGCGGGGTTAAGTCTCTGGAACTCCAGTTGCGTGGAGCACTGAACATCCCTAGTTAGCTGAGGATCTCCTGTGATATTATTTGAAAGCAACTCCCAATGGTCCCAGACCTGGATTTCAGGCAGCCTTGTGGAAGCTGAAATTCCTATGCCAGAGATCTGAGCTCACGACCTGCATGAAGCCTTTACGTGGGGACAGAACCTGTGACAACAGGAGACAGATCAGACTATGTGGCCTCATTATGTCCCTGCCTATGTTCTTCAGCCCTGCCCAAGTTGTGACGGCTGCTATAGTAACCACACAGATGAGGTGACCTAGTAAGTTCCTGGACACAGCCAAGAGAACATCTCAGCTCCCAGAGCCTGTGGGGTCCCAATAGATTTGAAGAGAAAAACTAGATCCTGGAAGGCCTGAGGTTGAGACCTCCCAGGGGAAGAAGTAAGTAGGGGGCAGGGTAGCGGTTTGAACCACATCCCTCCCGGGTTCTACAACTTGGTGGACATTTACATAAGGATATGTGTAACCCTTTGGACACAAGACAATGCAATTGACTGTCCCGGACACCAAAAGCAAGCCCCAGCTCCTCAGCCCGTACGCTGTACTGCACTAGCCCCAACTCACTTCAGGGTCTCAGGTACGCCTTATTCCACAACCAAACACACTGAGCTCTTGGGAGGTACAGTCATATGGCCATGGCCACGTGGCAGACAGAGCCCACCCTGATCCTTGTTTGAAGACCCTGTTGCTCCCAGAGTGCCTGGCTGTTTGTTTGTTTGTTTGTTTGTTTGTTTGTTTTTAGAATATATGAGTCAGAATTTGGTGAGGAGACACCCCACGTGGTGATGTGGATAGAGGATATGACATGTCAACGAGAAAGACAACTTGACAGTGGCCTGCTCCAAAGCTGGGCTCAGCCTACCATGGCACAGAGGCTGGCTGGTCCTGATGGAACTGGTCTGCAGGTGCCCCATGTAGAAGATGCAGGCAAGAGGGAGGTTTGTTACCACTACTGCAGCTGGAAGTATCCAACTCATCACGGTGCAGGGACATGGTCACCTGTCCCTGAAGGGACTTCGAGGTCACCAAGAGCTGTGCAGTCTCTGCCCACCACTGTGGTCAGATCCCTTAATTGAGAAAGAGACAGTAGTAAGAAATGTAAAACTGCTTCTTTCGCAGTGTCCCTTCAGCGCCCTCTACTGACAGCGTTGGGCATTGCTTCGTGGCTCACAGAGGGAAGGCTGGGGTGGGACTGGGAGCCACCAAGCAACAATGTCTAGTTGTTCACCTGTAGCCTGTGTCTGGTTTTGAATAGGTGGTGAGCTAGAAACTGTTTCCCTTTCTCTTCATGACTGAAAGACATTCGAGACAAGTCTCCCATGATACTCCAATACTGTATGAACTTCAGGCTTCCTTTCTCTATGACGATGTTTTAGACTATGTCAATTTTTTAAAAGGCAAAGATGTACTTTTTTTTTTCTCTCTGACCACACCTGCATCACTTTCTGGAGTTTGCTGTGGGTCCACCAACCCCCAAATCAGCCCTAATATATTTAGTATCTAGTCCCCACAGAGAGCATAGGCCCTGCTCTAAGTCACTGGGGGCTCAGCTTCCTCAGTCAACACTGGTCCAGCTGCCACTGCCTCCAGCACTACCATTTCACTGTGACTTCACATATGAGGCAGGGACTCTACTCTTAGTTCCCTGGCAAGGTCTCTGGAAAGGTGCTGGGTGAGGTCATCTGAAGTTATGACATCTCCATCTGCGTGTATATCCTCCTCTGGCTGGATCTGAGCCATTCCTGGTTCTGAAACTCAGAGGCAGAGTATTGTCCATCTTCACACAGCCCTTCACTCTCCCTTCCATGGGCGTCCCCTTCAACACACATCCCAGCCTAAGACACACCCATCCTGTGTGGGGGCTGGGCCCATTTCACAGTCAAGACAGTTGAGGCCCAGAAAAGCCATTAGGTCGAGAGAGAGAGTGGAAATGGTGGAAGCTTCGGAGATCTGACATCACATTCTAGCCCAGGTGCCTTAGGTGAACCTCCACTTTCCACAGCTGTACCCATTCTCTATCTCTAGCCCAGTGCCCTGCACACACCTGTCTGCCTCAGCTCCTCAGTCTGTAAAATGGGTCTAAAACCAGATAACAAGGAAGGTTATAACATGATAGTGTTGGCTACAAATGTTTGGGGTCACATTCATAGGCATCTGGGGATGGGGGTGGGGAGGAGGCCCTCGGGACACAGGTAGGACATACCTGCTAGCACATGGAAGATGCTCAAGAGATGGTAGCTCTGCAGGTACAGTGCTGTCCCCAGCTACTGAGTCCTATGATCAGAGCAGCCCCTCCCATGCTGACCACCCATGGTGACCAGTGACCGAGCTTCCCAGCCACCAGCAGCCCAGAAGAAGAGGATCTTGGTCTAGCAGAGCAGGAAGCCCCAGCACATCGCCGGTCCTCACTAATTGCATTCTCGGAACTGGAGCAGATGGAGGGAGGGGGTCTATTTCTCTCGGTTTTTCAAAGAGCTTTGGTCT
Source organism: Micromys minutus (assembly GCF_963924665.1). NCBI lineage: Eukaryota > Metazoa > Chordata > Mammalia > Rodentia > Muridae > Micromys > Micromys minutus. Next base: position 45,714,680 of record NC_137978.1, read on the forward strand.
GGGAGATAACTGTGTAATTAAAAGAAGAGAAATGCAAAACAAGCCTTTTAGACAGACCAAGCCGTCTTCGCCCCCTCGTAAATCTATTAATGAACTGTCGTCATGAGATAAAGCCCTGTCCTGACCTGAAAACCGGTTCACCAGGAGGGGGGTGTGAACACTGGCATTGTAGACCTAGGCCTCACGTGGGAAAGAAAAATATATTAATCAGCTTAGCTCTGTCTATCTGCACAAATTCAAGAAATATCTATTGGTTGCCTAGTGATATGGCATTTTCTACCAGACACTGGCTGCCCTGGGGGACCCTGGTTTTCCCATCTGTCAATCAAATCTGGAACAGAAGGAGGTCTGGATGAGGAAGTCTTAAAGGAGTCAGTGGAAGGGAGGCTGAGGTTTGTGGTAGGAGCCTGGGTCTGAATTGGTCCTCAGAGGTCCAGGCTACCCTCCTCAAAGCCGGTTGTTGAAGAGTCCTGACCCACAAAGGGACAAGCCAGATCCTTGAGCGCCATAGGCCAGGCTCCCTAGAAGGAGGGGGTTCACGGGAAGATATAGGATGAGTTAGTCAGGAGAAAGACAGAAAGGGTGTGAGACCTGTGGGGAGTGTGTGTGGTACTCTGTAGCTGCTCTACATGGGCAGTGAGTCAGCTGCTCTGAAGCCTGGTGTCAACTAGGTGGTCCAAGGAGGATAGTCACCACAGGCATCTCCAGATTATTGGGCGTGATGGAGACAAGAATCCCTGAGGACATCTAGCAGTGAACCCATCATTAGCTGCTGGAGGATGGGTGTCTATCGGATGCTGGCAGGTCCCAGCAGGATGTACCTCAACTCCTCGCTCTGACCCCATCCATCACTAACTGACCACAGCCCCACCCACCCAGCACCACCCCCTTGGGCCCTCCACTCAGACCTTTGTCTTCTCATTGCTCTTGAGAGAAGAGAGTATCCTGGGTTTCTCAGTGGGTGTAGCCTCAGACCTGGTCAGAGTACTAAACATCCTTAGAAAACAGTGACTAGTCCAGGGATGGGTGGGGCCAGAGATGGGGTGGCAGTTGGTGTTGATGCAAATGTACGGATGTGCAGGTATTTGCTAATAATGTTCAAGAGAGGACTCAAAACCCAACCAACCGAACAAACAAACAAAACCAGGCATTCTGAGTGGCTTCCCTCTGGGGCTATTACAAATGAAACTGCTGTTTACAGATGTGCCTTTCCGTTCTCTGGGAACTCAGCTCACTTGCATGTCTAGAGAAGGCCACCAAGCTGTTTTTGAGGTGACTGACTTACCTATGCCCCTAGCAATGCAGGGCACCTGGGCGGGCTCTACCCAGACTGTGCCTGCTTGGTCTGATCCAGCCCCGCCATTTTTCCAAGAAGAGAGGCTCTAGGCCATGTATCCCTCCTAACTTGGGAGGGCCATCTTGTGACATACTTATTAGCTTCATAAATGTACTGACAAGTATCCTTGGTTTGTTTTGGTCATTTTTTAAAATTATGTTTAAAGTACTTATTTTGTGTGTGTGTGTGTGTGTGTGTGTGTGTGTGTGTGTGTGTGTGCAGGCACACACTTGCCATGCTACATATGGAGACCTGTTATTAAAATAGCCTTTTGGGGAAAAATGGAACAACATTCTCCATCCTCTCAAGGTCCTAACCACAAACCAAAGCATGACGTCACCACAGTTTACTCCTGGGGACTCCATGAGCTTATTAGGCGTTGCTTACAGAGTGACCCCAAAGCACGCAGAAGGTTTCCAATCAATACAAAGATGAAGCTTCTTTTCCCTATTCGTCCCCAGACTGTATCCTCTTCTGTTCTCTGAGACCTCAAAACCACATGGCATCAGGCCAGAATCACATTTAAGTGGCTTAGGAGGGGTGGCCTGATACCCTAGTGACATTATTCTCATCTCCCCAGGGAAGGACTTTTAGCCAGATGTGAGGTAGTCAGAAGGGCATGACAAGATGAGGGATAAATCTTCAGGGGCTTCTGGCATGGTTCTTGCTGTAGACAATGGCTTTGTGTCTTCCTCCTGCCTATCCTCTGTTTTTTTTTTAAAAAAAAAAAAAAATGTTTTGGCATATAGATGATATAATGCTAACCCTCCAAGTGCTTTGCAGATTTGGAGACCCATTTGAAAGACACTAGACACAGAGTGTGCTTGAGGGAGCAAGGATGGGAAACTGAATTCACAGAGGCCCAAAGCATTCTTGGAATCATTAGTGTTTGGGCAGGTAATGAATGCTACCCACTGAGGTGATGAGGGGGTGGTCTGAAATATCCTGGGCCTGCAAATGCTACAGAGTAATCAAAGGATAAAACCAGATTCTCCCAGAAGCCATATGGTTATTGTTGATCGAGAATCTTAATGTTAGGGATGGGTCACCTCCCTAGGAGTTGTTGCTTGTGTGGGCTCTAGAAACCCCTAGACAATAAACACCATTGCCACTGTGTTTGGCTGCATTCCAGGACTCAAAGGTAAGACGTCATTGTTGAAGATATCTTATGCATTGGTTGAATGAAGAAACGAGTGTAACACTGGGTTAGAAATGTCCCCTCCCTGAGAGAACCAGAAGGTGCTATTAGAGTTGCTGGGGAGAATTATAGCCCAGAGTCCACCAGAGCTTTGGATCCTGCATGCTTCACAGTGGAAGTCCTGGCTAGTGATTCGCTTCCTGATTTGACTTGAGGCTAGCCACGCAGCATCCAGTACTGGGAACTTGAAAAAAAAAATCTATGGTCCAGGAAGGCAGAGTAGAAGGTAACAGCTGTTGCCTGGATAAATGAACATGATGTGCCTGCGAAGGTGCTTCTCGGTGTTTGCATTTATAACCACAGGTTTGATTGCTGTCGGTATCTGTTTGGATATCTTTCCACTTTCTGCCTTTTTCTCATTTGTGTTTTGTAGCAGAAGGAATAACACTGGTATCCATCAGTAGTCATGTTCTGGAGACGGGGATGAAGGAGAGGGTATGAGGGTTTGGTACCTCTTTAAAACCAAAGTCAGACATCCACGTCTCCCCTTCCAAGACTCAGGGATAGTTGTAGAAGAGGGGGACAGAAAGAATATGGGAGCTGGAGGGGGATGGAGTTCTTAAATCACCATTCTCCAAACAAAACAGCCATCTTCTTGAGTTCAGCAGCTACCTACACTCCTGACACTCAATAAACTCACAGGTTCCCCAGGATAGACTGTAGTGGAATCCTGTTCTGATTTGTTATTAGGACCCTAGGAAGAGGTCAGGAACTTGTTTCCCTCTTCCCTGGGGTAAGAAAATTTATCACCAAAATCAAAGGGCAACCTTTAAGAATAGATTGTTAGGACTGTATGTCAAGCACCTTTACTCTCCGGGCCATCTGGTAGACCTTATTGCACTTTTCACAGGGAGACCTTGTACTGCACAGTAGAGGGGTTGAATCTCCACCTGAATCTCAGGTTTTCATCACAGTGTGCCTATAGAAGGCGAGCCTGAGCACTCTCAGCCATAAATGAACACTGTAGAATAAGTGTCTGGGGTCTAGATGAGTTTGATGGTGCAGGAGCTAGAAAGGCTGAAGAAAGAGAGAAAGAGGGAGAAGCTATCTTCAGCCACAAGCTGGTGAGGGGCAGGCAGCTGCACTGCAGCAATCAGCAGACTTCAGGGCCCTGGATTTATCGTGTGCCTGTGTAAGTCTGGGGCAGCAGCACGGTGGTAAAGCATCTGCCTGATGTGTATTCAGGTCTTGTATCCTGCTCCACAAAGTGTGTGTTCATATGCAAATGTACACATATTCATTTCGGGCAGCCTGCAGAGCTAGGTGCCGCTGGTATCCGTTCCATCTCCCACGAGGAAACTGAGGCATACAAAGATTGTACTACTCGGTAAGGATCACTGGCCTGTACAAGCAGAACCTGAATCTCAAGTCTGTGCACTCAGCCCAACTGTGCTGCCAACTCCATCCTGTCTCCAGGACTCGTAGGACATCCTGGCTGGCTGACTTGCTGGTAAGGATTTGGCAGGGTGCTGGCTCTCAGAGCTGACTTCCTGCTGCCTGAGGCACTGCACAGCCTTGTACTAGCACTGACCGAAGTGAAGAGCAAGACCCACGGGGAAGACAGAGTGAGTGACGTTTCGTAGCACAGTGAAGAAACATAAGGGCAGAGGGGACAGTAGGAAGTGTACTGCATATGGAAAGGCCTGTGACATGTTGGGACTGGATGTAGAGACACCATAGAGAAGGACAGTGAGAAGTCCTGGTCAGGCTGCAATGGAGCCGGAGTCTCTGCAGTGAATCTCTGGGCTGAAGGCTAGGGTTAGGATGCTGGTCTCTTCCAGGTGTAGGTTCTTGGGTGTTCAGCTCAGGGCTGCCCCTACTGAGAGGCTGCAAGGACAGACCATGACCATAGGGACTCAGGAGTAACCCTGAGCAACAGGACGGATCCTCCTGAAAGGCCCTGGCTGGCACTTGCAAGAGCTGCATTCTCTGATGTTGTCCTCAGAGGCTGGCAGAAATCTGGGAAGGGCTAGACTCCAGAACTCAGGCAGAAACGTTTAGGTTTTGTAAACCTGAGATGATTGCGCAAGCCGGAGTGGCCAAACAGCCATCCACTGGCTAACTGCACCTGGCTGGAACAGAAGCCTCCCAAACGCAGGAAAAGAAATGAACACAAAAGGCTATGAGCCTTTCCCTAGGAGCCCAGAATATGGCGTGGGCCCACCTTGTTCCAATCAAGCCATCTAGGAACACCGTGCTCTAAGCTTTTTAGTAAAGGGTTACAGATGTGCCCTGCAAGGTCACCCAGGGCAGATCCAGCACCTCTCCCCTAGCCCATCTCCCACCCACTCTTTGTCTGCACAGAGACTGCCAGCTGGGCATGTGAGCAGCTGGTGCTGGGTCCTAGGGCTGCTGGGAGCAGATAAAAGCAGGTTGCAAGAAGGACCTTGTGGTCTGGGCCTAATCAGGAGAGGCCCTGGGCAGGGGAAGTAGAGGAGGCCCCATCTCTTTCCTACCCCAGGCTCGACACAACTTTTCACAGGACTCAGAGAGTGCCATTGTACACAGGTTTCACAAACAGCAACCACTACCCGCCCATTGCCTGCAGTGGCCCAGGAACACGCTGGCCCTCGGGATATCTCAGAGGCCATTTGTTCTTGGACTTAGAAGCAGGCCTGACCTTGTCCCCACTTCAGGGAGGAAGAGACTGTCATGATCAGCCTGACCTCGAAAGTGGCAAGTGGCCTAACTTGCCCTCATGTCTGGTAGCAGACGTGAAGAAGCTTCTCCATGTCATGTGTGTTAGCATTTCCTCTAGGGTCCACCCACAGTTACCTGGCAACAGCCAGGTGTACCTGACTCACAACCAAAGGGGCTGTTTCCCCCCCTTTTCCTCCCTGTCCCTTCTCTCCTCATTCCCCTCCCCACGTGTTCCTCGCCAGCATCTCCTCGACTCATCTCTCTCTGTCTCTGTCTCTGTCTCTCTCCCTTCCCTCTCTCCCCCACACTCTGACTTTATCTCAACTCTCTTCTCAACCCCCCTCCCCATGCCCTAAATAAACTCTGCTCCATATTTTATCTGTTGTCTGCAGAGGCATTCCCTTCCACCCCACCATACCATGCTTCTACCAAACATATCCTGGTTCTTTCTTTCTTTTCTTTCTTTCTTTCTTTCTTTCTTTCTTTCTTTCTTTCTTTCTTTCTTTCTTTCTTTTTTTCTTTCTTTCTTTCTTTTTTCTTTCTTTCTTTCTTTCTTCCTTTTTTCTTTCTTTCTTTCTTTCTTTTTTCTTTCTTTTTTCTTTCTTTCTTTCTTTCTTTTTTTTAATGAAACACAATAAAGTACACATTGCATGTCTCCAAGTGATGAGTCCTTGTCCTTGTCCTCAGCCAAGGCCCTGAGATGGGACTCAAAGTAGAGTTGGGGTAAAGAGGGGTGTAGGAGAGGAGTTGGATTTGGAGGTGCTATAGTACTTATTTGGTGGTATCAAAATAACTTAGGAATATACCCCCAGAAGATAGGATAGTGAAGGAGTCACACAGGGAGGGACCAGCCTAGCAGGGCCAGCAGCCCGGACTCAATCCTTCCTTCAACAACCTCAAGGTGACCTGAGAATGCAGAGCTCTCACACCCCCTGTTTTGCAGATGGAACAAAGGCTCAGAGTGGTGAAGAACCTGCTGCAGGGAAGGAAGTGCCCACCTCAGGGAAGCAAGGTCACAGGAAGAACCCACACAGGGGAGTCAGGGCACAGGAAGAACCCACACAGGGGAGTCAGGGCACAGGAAGAACCCACACAGGGGAGTCAGGGCACAGGAAGTGCCCACACAGGGAAGTCAGGGCACAGGAAGTGCCCACACAGGGAAGCAAGGTCACAGGAAGGACCCTCACAGGGAAGTCAGGTCACAGGAAGAACCCACACAGGGGAGTCAGGGCACAGGAAGTGCCCACACAGGGAAGTCAGGGCACAGGAAGAACCCACACAGGGGAGTCAGGTCACAGGAAGTGCCCACACAGGGAAGTCAGGTCACAGGAAGAACCCACACAGGGGAGTCAGGGCACAGGAAGTGCCCACACAGGGAAGTCAGGTCACAGGAAGGACCCTCACAGGGAAGTCAGGTCACAGGAAGGACCCGCACAGGGAAGTCAGGTCACAGGAAGGACCCACACAGGGAAGTCAGGTCACAGGAAGTGCCCACACAGGGAAGTCAGGTCACAGGAAGGACCCACCTCAGGGAAGTCAGGTCACAGGAAGTGCCCACACAGGGAAGTCAGGTCACAGGAAGGACCCACCTCAGGGAAGTCATGTCACAGGAAGAACCCACCTCAGGGAAGTCAGGTCACAGGAAGTGCCCACACAGGGAAGTCAGGTCACAGGAAGGACCCACCTCAGAGAAGTCAGGTCACAGGAAGAACCCACCTTAGGGAAGTCAAGTCACAGAAAGGACCCACACAGGGAAATCAGGTCACAGGAAGGACCCACCTCAGGGAAGCAAAGTCACAGGAAGGACCCACCTCAGGGAAGCGAGGTCACAGGAAGTGCCCACACAGGGAAGTCAGGTCACAGGAAGGACCCACCTCAGGGAAGCAAAGTCACAGGAAGGATCCACCTCAGGGAAGCGAGGTCACAGGAAGTGCCCACACAGGGAAGTCAGGTCACAGGAAGGACCCACCTCAGGGAAGCAAAGTCACAGGAAGGATCCACCTCAGGGAAGCGAGGTCACAGGAAGTGTCCTAGCCTGTTTGACTGCTTGGCCTTCCAAGGCTGTTCTAATTTGTCTTCTCTTACACTGCAGGCCTTCCAGAACATTCCCAATCTGCTGATTCCCTTTGCAGTAGGATAAGCCCAGGTGGCTCCAGGAACCCTAGAGATGGACTCTGATTTGTTCCCCATGGTCTTCAGTTCACACTGCTACTGGCCAGCTCTAGCTTCCAACTCTAGGCTCCTCACCTGAGGCTTGGGACCCTCCCCTTATCCCAGCCCCAGGCTCCCTTCTCCAGCCTCAGGCACCTCCTCTTTCCAAATCCTAGGCTCCACCTCTTACTCCAGTCCTAGGTTAGTTCCTGGACCCCATCCGCAGATCCCCTTTCTCCCCTTCATTTCAGCCTCAGGCCCCTCCCCTCCTTTAGCTCCAGTCTCCTTCCCTCAGGCTGCCCCCCACCTACAAGGCAACAGGAATGTTTGCAACTGTGCTTGGGAGAGCTTGAGAGGAACTGGCTACCACAGAAAAAACAAGGGTGTCACACAATGTGTAAAGCAGGGATCTGGTAGCCGAGGGGGTCCACCAGCTACTGACACCTGAGCTGGCCTCCGGCATTCCTCCTGAGTAACCTGAGGGAATGTGCTTAACCTTTCCGGGAAGTCGGTTTCATCAGCTTCAAAATGGATGCATCCAGCTGCAGAGGGCTAGCTGGGGAAAGTGGGCCAGTGACTGGGACAGGGACTCCAGAGAGATCAATCGCAGGTTGTCTCTGCCAACCTCAGTTGTGTGCGTGGGACCTTTCGTCTATCACTTTAAATTGTGTCTTACTTTGGCTTTTTGTGAAGATCTGATGAGTCAATCCATGCTGTGGACTGAGGCTGTTTCCAGAGTGTGGAGGGACAGTCCCCAGAACATCCTCCCAGGAGAAACACTTACCTGCGTTTCTCTATGTCAAGGCAGATGCCATTTCCTTTGCTGGCATAACTTTTGTGTAAGTGTCCCCACCATGCATGGGATCCCTTGTGTCCTGTTTCTCCTTTTCACACGGAGCCCTTTGCGATGTGCTGTGTGGAAATGGCCAAGCAACCGTGGCTCACTCTCCTTGCTGGAGCTGGGCACAAGGGAATGTACCCAACTGTTGCTCTTTGGGCAACTCATGTTTGTTTATCTGTTCAGACCAGGCAGCTCTCAACATTCCTGCACAAATTCCTGGTGCACCTGCATCGCAGATTCTCTGGGGGAATGTTCTAGAAGGGGAATTGCTGGCATGTGGTGGCCGTGTTTGTTCAACTTCACAGGTTGGTTACAAATTGTTCTGCTCTGTGGCTGCACCTGCTTCCCCTCCCAGCAGAGACCTGTGTAAGGTTTATAGCTTTGAACCCAGATTGGAGTCTGCGATGTATCAGAACTGTTGCCATGTGAGTAAGCACAAATACCAGTTTATTCCTGTGTGTGTGTGTGTGTGTGTGTGTGTGTGTGTGTGTGTGTGTGCTCGAGCGTGCTCATGCGCGAGCACGTGCATTTACATGTGTCCTGCATGTAGAGGCCAGAAGTCGATTTTCCACGTCAAAAAACCACCCTACCCTGTTTATTTGAGACAAGGTCTCCTGTTGAATTTGGAGCTCCCCAGGTTGGGTGAGCTGCTGAGCACGCCCTATGGCTTACCTGTGTCTGCCTTTCCACTACTGACATTTAAAAACTCACGCCACACACACCTGAGCCATTGGACTCAACCCAGGTCTTCATGCTTGAGTACTGAGTGTTTACCAACTGAGCCATCTCTCCATCCCTGAGATGCCAACCTGTATTGTTCATGAGATCAGCTTCCCTGACCATGAGGGAAACTAACCCTAATTTCAGCCCATTACAAGTCTTTGTGTTTCACCTGTGAAATGCCCATTGGTGTCTAATTCCCCCCTCTTTGTTGCCATCCTCCTGATTTTTCTGAATCCCTTGTCTATTTAGGATAATAACTATTTATTGATCTCAGCCTGATATCTTTCCGAATTTGAGGCTGCCTGTTTATTTTCTCGTAGCTCGTAGACACTTAAGATCATCTTTGTTGTGATTCAGTCAGATTTTTCGATCTCTTCCTTCCACGGTGTGTCCTTTCAGTACTTTAGGAGAAAAATATTTCGCTACTAGAGGTCATAAAAATAGCCCACATTCTCCTCTAAAATATTTAAAGTTTTACATTTTGTGTTTAAATTCCTATTCATCTGGAATTGATTTTCGTGGGGTTTGGATTAGGTTTTTATTTTATTTTTCCATATGGACAGCCTGTCACTGAAATGGAGTTCTCCCTTCTCTACTGGATCATGGTGACTCCAGCATGGATATCCATGGTCCTCTTCGGGAGGTCTCGTTTACCCCTGTGCTCAGTGGGTCACACAGTCCTTCCCATCTGAATTGGCTCAGCCCCTACTTTATTTTCCGGGCATGCTTTGGACCCTTCATGGTCCTTCTTTTTTTGTTATAAGTTTTATAATCGGCATGTCAAGTTCCTTAAAATGTGCTCTTACAATTTTAACTGAGATTTTATGGAGACCCAGAGAAGTGTTGAACCTGCCCGTTCGTGAATGTGGCACATTTCTCTGCACTTCAGCTTGGAATAGCTGGCAATCATTTTCTCCAGAAGCATTCTGAACATTTTTATTGGCTGTGTTACCTGTTAATGTAGCCAAATATCATTGACAGCTTTTCTGTATTGACGAATACTTAAATTTCCAGGCTAATACAAACTTGGTGATGTTTGTGGGGGGTCCTTGACTCTTTTCCAGTCTCTGGAAGTTTAAGATGATAGGGTGTTTCTTAGGAGATGAGTTTAAACTTCAAATTCAGTTCTTTTAAATTAGCATAAATTAGCTGAGGCTCAGTCGACAACGTGAAATCACAAAAACCTGAGTTTGGTTCTTGGAACCACTGGAAGAAAGGCTAGGTTTGGGGGTGCCTGGTATCAAGATAGAGACTAGGGGGTCCCCTGGAATGCAGTCACATTGAGAGGACCTGTCATAAAGACAGTGCTAATAATGACTAGAAACAAGGACTGAGGTAGAGCTCTGATACACATACACACACACACACACACACACACACACACATACACACACCTGTACTCATATAACCATACATACTTGTACACAGAACTGTATACACACACATACCTGTACGTATTTGCCTGTATACAAACATACACACATACCTGTACTCAAATAAACATACATACCTGTTCACATACATTTGTACACATATACCTGTACACACATATATGCACATACATGGACTCATAAACACACATATACACGTACCTGTACTCATATAACCATACATACCCATCACACACAACTGTACACACATACCTGTACTCATAAATATACATACCTGTACATATACACTGTACACATACACATCTGGGCACACATACCTGTACACAAACACAAATACACACATACACACACCTATATACACATAAACACACATACCTGTACATACACACAACCATACACACACATCTGTACATATGCACACATACCTGTACACACACACACATATATATATATATATACCAGTACACACACTGTACACATACATATCTGGACACACATATCTGTATACCTATACTTGTAAACACATCTGTACATACACACACATACCTGTACACACATATACACCCCATACACACACACCTGTATACACATGAACATTTATACAAAACCTACAAGAAGAAACTGGTTCAGGGCTACACAGACTTCCTACTCCTCACATAGTAACACTAATTTGCTTAGTGTTGGGGGAGAGGGTGTGCACGCACACGTGGAAGTCAGAGCATAGCTCGCTGGAGTTGGCTTTCTCCTTCCACATGTGGGTTTCAGGGATCAGATTCAGGCCCTCGGGGTTGGGGCAAGTGTCTTAACCCACATAGCCACCACGGTGGCTGGCTCTTTCTGCTTCTATTAAATTGCTTTTAACACGTTACAATTTCTACCACAATATTCGTTCGGTCAATTTCAAAAATACCTGCAGCACTCACTTATTCGTTTGTCCTGCTGTGCTTTTCATGCCTCCTTTGAACTCCCCAGCGGCCCTTCAAAGTGGTACAAGCAGCCTCAGGATTTGCAAATGGACACAGAAAGGTTTGGGTGAGGATGGGGGTGTCCCCTCCTCAGGCCACAGCTCCAGAAGATGGCAGAGTTGAGACTTAGAACAAGGTATTTCTAAAACCAGAACTTTCTGGTCTTGCTGGGGATGGAACCCAGGGCCCTGCTCATGTTAGGCAAGCATTCTGCTCCAGAGCCACACTCAGACCAGAAGTGCACATCTCCGTAACACCCTGTGAGACAGAAAGAGTGGATGGGTTTGGGACAGAGGGGGACGGAGTGAGAATGCTCCCTGGGCAGCTAGGGAGTTAGCCCGGGCACTTTACCAATTTAGCCCTTAGGACTTATAATGTCATCTCCGGACATGTACTTTGCTGGTGAAGTGCGAAGGGCCTGGGAAGACATGTGAACTGGGGAGACTGACTGTGTGTGGAGTCATTGCTCCTAGGGACAGGTGTGAGCTACACAGCCTCACTGTAGGTGGAGCCATTGCCCCTGGCAGCCCATTTATATACAGTGCTCATGATAACTACCTGGGGACAGAAGTCTAATGCACTTGTAACAGCTTCCTTCCGTTGTCAACTTGACACAACATAGAGTCACCCAGGAAGAGAGACTCAATGAGATGCTGTCTACAGTGGGTTGCTCTAGGCATTTGGGGAGAAGACTATCTTAAGTTAATTGATGTGGGAAGACCTAGCCTACTGTGGGCAGCACCATTCCGTAGGCAGAGTTTCAGAACAGTGTCAGAGTGGAGCTGTCAAGCGGAATGCAAGCAAGCAAAGAATCCTGATTTTGTCTGGTCTTGACTGTGGGTGTGATGTGACCAGCCATTTAAAGTTTCTTTTGCTGTAAAGAGACACCATGACCATGAGACACCATGACCACAGCAACTCTTATAAAGATAAACATTTCACTGGGGCTGGTTTACAGTTATTATGGTGAGAAACATGGCAGCATCTAGGAAGACATAGTGCTGGAGAAGGAATAGATATCTTGATCTGCAGGCAGCAGAAGGAGACAGTGTGCCACACTGGGTGTAACTCGAGCACAGGAGATCACTTCCTCCAAAGTGACACCTACCCCAACAAGGCCACACCTCCTAATACTGCCACTCCCTGTGGGCAACAGTCTGTGAGGGATATTACTATTCAAATTATCACCTAGAAAGACAACTTTGATCATTTGCATATGCTTGGCCCAGGGAATGGCCATATTAGCAGATGGCCTCGTTGAAATAGGTGTGTCACTATGGGTGTGGCTATAAGACCCTACTCCTAATTGCCTGAAAATCAGTATTCTGATAACAGCCTTCAGATAAAGATGTACAACTCTCAGCTCTTCCTACACTACACCATGCCTGCCTAGATACTGCCAAGTTCCTGCCTTGATGATAATGGACTAAACCTCTGAACCTATAAGCCAGCCTTAATTAAATATTGTCCTTATAAGACTTGCTTTGGTCATGGTGTCTGTTCACAGCAGTAAAACCCTAAGTAAGACAACAGAAAAATAATGGCTGTGGCAAATGGGAGTGGGAGGATGAGAAGTTACTAAATTGTTCTGCTCTTTTGAGCTACTGGGAACAAAACTTGGGGCAACTGTGTGGCACGGAGCTACATGCACACCCCTTCTCCTTGAGGCAGATTTTCATTAAGTTGTCCAGGCTAGCTTTGAACTCATTCTGTCGTCCAGGCAGTCCTGAGTAGGTGAGGTCACAAGGCTGTGGTGCAAAGCCTGGCTGGAGTTCGTATTTAGTTGGTGTGGAGCTTTTGGAGGTAGACGTAGACCTGCAGGTAGACGTAGGCTGCAGACAGTGACGAGCGCTGAATGAGAACAACGAACAATGGAGCTCCTGTTACTGAGCTGAGCATTTGGAAAGGGCACAAAGGCACATGTCCTGCTATGAATATTTATCACAGTTTTTAAATGAATGCAAGGTAAGAATGCCTAGTCCATGACTGAGAATCTGAGACACAGTTAGTCCTGAGAGGCCATGCTTGACAGAGGAGCCAGGACCTGCTGCTGCCTGTGCAGAAAACAGGCCTGCCCTGCTATGACAGTGAGCAACTTGAGTGTCCAGGTACATTTTTTCTAATATGTGTGTCCCCCACCAGGTAACAAAGGGAGATGCTCAGCAGCGCCTGGAAACTCCCGGTTCTTAGTTCCTAACATGAAGCAGCAGATAGATAGTGGGATATGTGTGTATTCCACTATATGAGTCACCAGGCATGGTGGCTCATGTGTGTAATCCCAGCATTTGGGAGGCAGGGTCAGGAGAATCCCCACGAGACAGAGGACAGACGAGGCTATAGTGTGAAACCCTGTTCCAAAATGGTGGTAACAGGAAAGAACAAGTGTGTCTTAGAGTGTGAAGACACCCTGGCCAAGACAACTCTTATAAAGGACAACATTTCATGGGTGCTGGCTTACAGGTTCGGGGGTTCAGTCCATTATCATCATGGTAGGAGCGTAGCAGTGCCCAGGCAGGAATGGTGCTGAAAAAAGACCTGAAAATTCTACAGCCTCGTCTGCAGGCAACAGAAGGGGACTTTGTGCCACACTGGGTGTAACTTGAGCATAGGAGACCTCAAAGCCCGCCCCTGCAGTGACACACTTCCTCCAACAAGGGCACACTGCCTACTATTGCTACTCCCTATGGCTAGGCATTCAAATCTATGAGTCTATAGAGGCCAAACGTATTCAAACTGCCACAGCACAGGTCAGAAGTGAGCTGAGCACAGGGACTGATCGTGGTGTAGTGCTGGCCCTATGATACAAGAGTGAGTGGGGTGCTCAGCCAGCACACAGCTCAGATTGTCCAGCGCTGAGCTCTTACCTATGATCCAGGCATTCTTATATTTCCCTAAAAAAAACCCAACTTTGTGGGACTAGAGAAGGCTCAGGGGTTAAGAGCACTAGTTGTTCTTCCAGAGGTCCTGAGTTCAATTCCCAGCAACCACATGATGGCTCACAACCACCTGTAATGGGATCTGATGTCCTCTTCTGACCTGTACCATATATATACACACAGAGAACACTTCATACATACATAAACAATTTTAAAAATTCAGTTCTTTAAGAAAAACCAAAAACCTGGTTTTGTGCAGACCACATGATCTCTGTTCAAAATGGTGACTATTGAAACATGCTGACATCTTAATTTAGGACATTAAACACGGCAGTAAAAATACCAGGCTGAGGCCAACGCCACTCCAAGCTCAAAGCCAGTAAAAGGTAGGAGGAGCTGAGACATAACAGTGTCTCAGGAACAGAGCCAGAAAAAGTTCTCAAAAAATTACTAGATAATCAAATCAAAAATGCATGAAGAAGATTGCAGACTGTGACCAAGAAGGAATTACTCCAAGCATGCAAGGCTGGTTAACATTTAAAAAAAAAAAAAAATCAATCACTGAAATCTACCCAAATCAGTGGGCGAGAGAGGAAGATCTGTACGAAAATATCATTGGTTCAGAAAATCCATTTGATAAAGTCCCATTCCCATTCATGATCAAACCCCAGAGAACTAAGAAGAATCAGGAACTTCTCATTGACGGAGAGCATCTATGGGACAGAAGGAAGAGTCCGTGGATATCTGTAATGAAAAGAGACTGGACGGGTGTGTTATTCAATTGGTAATAAAGGAAAGCTTCTCCTCTCACCACTGCCGTCTGACATATAGAAAGACCAGAGGAAACAAACTCAGGAAAGGGTATGTCCTGATCTGGGCTGTGGCTCAGTGGCAGGGGGCTAGCCCAGCATGCTAGTGGTCCTGGGTTCAGTTTCCATTGTGAGACTGGGAGAAAGGTATATAGTTTGAAAAGGAAGAAAGAAGCCTGCCTTCATTTGCAAAAAGCATGATTATCTGTGCAGTTTCCAGCAGCATCTCATAAGGTAGAAGTAAGCCTTGTGGCCTCATAAGCACCCCCAAGTTTCACGGTACAGTCTCAGGTTACAAAAGTTGGTTATTTTCCAATATAGTGGTGATGAATAATTGAAACTTAAAATAGGAAAAGTAATACCACTTCAATCTCACCCAAATGGGAATACTTAGATATAAATCTCACATAATATGTGCACTGTCTCTATTCAGAAAAATAATAAACATTGATTCGAGGCATCAACAAATCTCCCAGAGCTGAGGAGTACACTATTTGATATGAGATTTTTACTAAAATACCATCAAAAGATTAGACGCCATAGAATAAAAATGAGTACAAATTATGGAGCAGAATAGAAATTATCAAAAGATAAACACAGAGAGGAAAATATGACCATTTTAAAAAGAAGTGGGTCTCGGTGACCAGTGGGACCGAGTCAAGAGGCACAGAGCACAGCAATGCCTGCAGCAGGTGTGTGGGAGGAGCGCTAAGAAGTGACATATGACAATTTTTTACATTGCATGAAAACTGTCAGCCACAGTTCAAAGAAACACAACAGGTGAACATGTGTATATGCACAAACATACACACATGCACACATGTACAGAGAGAGAGAGTGGTGTGTGTGTGTGTGCATGTGTATATATGTGAATGTATGTGTGTGTATGTGTGTGAATGTGTGTGAGTGCATGTGTATGTGTGAGTGTGTGTGAATGTATGTGTGCATGAATTTATGTGTATGTGTGTGAGTGGTATGAATGTTTGTGTATGTGTGTTTGAGAGTGTGTGAGTGCAGGTGTGTTCAAGTGTGTGAGTATGTGTGTGAGTGTATGAGTGTGTGTGTGTGAGTGCATGCACGTGTGTGTGTGTGTGTGTGTGTGTGTACACAGTTGCACATGCATGCCTCTGAAAACAGAGAACAGCCTAAGTTGTCTTCCTAAGTCATGATCTGCCTGAGATGGAATTTGGGTAGATGTTATCACTGCTTTAAGACAACTGCATAAAAAGGAGAGAAACAAGGTACTAGAGGGAAACCATGGAAGGGCTCTATAAAAACTAGAAATGAGGGAGGGCTGGACAGATGGCTCAGCTGTTATGAGCACTGGCTGCTCTTGCAGAGGACCCAGATTCAGTTCCCAGTAACCACATTTTGTAGCCCTCAGTCACCCATAACTCCAGCTTCAAGTCTAAAGGCCTCTTTGGGCCTCTGTGGACACCCACACACATGACACATGCTCTCATAGATACACATAAACACATAAATTTAAAACACAAAATAAAACTATACATGAAAAACCATGTAATCAGTTAATATAGGTATCAGGTAGGCTAAAGTAGTCACTATTTGAAAATGTATTCTAGCAAGTCAACAGTGGTGATGTTTATCTACTTAGTGCACTGGAATTGAGCCCACCTGTTCCCAGCACTCAAGTTAAAGGAGAGAGATCATTACATGACTGGAGTTAAAGAGATCTGAAGAAATGGAGAGTACCGTGAATCAACAGACTCCAAACTTCAGTGACCCGTGTGGTGGTTTGAATGAGAATGCCCCCCCTTAGGTTCATATATTTGAATGTATGGCTCCCAGTTAGGGGACTGTTTAGGCAGGATTAGGGAGTGTGGCCTTGTTGGAGGAATTGTAACACTGGAGATGAGCTTTGAGCTTTCAAAAGCCTATACCAGACCCCCACCCCACTGCCCTGCCTGCAACTTGTGGATCAGGTGTGAGCTCCCAGCTACCACTCTAGGGACATGCCTGCCTGCTGCCGTGTTCCCCACCATGACGGTCATTGACTCGCCACCTGAAACTGTAAGCCAGCCACAGGTAAACGCTTTCCTTCATAAGCTGCTTGGTCACAGGGTCTCCTCACATCAATAGAACAGTAACTAAGACAACAAGTCTCTTAAGGTTTATCTACGGATTCACAATACCAACCCGGATCCCAGCAACCTGTTTCCAGGAAACTGATTCTAAAGTTAACATTAACAACAGAGGGCACTGAAATTCTCGAAATAGGAGAGCAAAGCTGTTCTTACCCGGTGTGAATTCAAGACTTAAGGTGTGTGGTGTGAATATGCTCTGTCCAGGGGAAGGTGTGGGGTGTCACTATTAGGAGGTGTGGCATTGTTGGAGTGGGTGTGGTGTTGTTGGAGTGGGTGTGGTGTTGTTGGAGTGGGTGTGGCTTTGTTAGAGTGGGTGTGGTCTTGTTGAAGTGGAAGTGTGTCACTTTGGGGTTGGGCTCTGAGACCCTCCTAGCTTCCTGAAAGACAGTCTGCTCCTGGCTTCCTTTGGATGAAGATTTAAAGCTCTCAGTTCTAGTGCCATGCTTCCTGCCTTGATAACAATGGGCTGAACCTATGAACCTGTAAGCCAGCCTCAATGAAATGTTGTCCTTTATAAGAGTTGTCATGGTCATGGTGTCTCTTCGCGGCAGTGGAAGCCCTCACTGAGACACTGTGCAGGTGTTAGGGATCTGAGGGGGGAAAAGAAGACAGTGGATTTATTAGGCTGCCTTATACAATACCCTCTGGGTACTCTGACAATGGCTGTCTCATACCAAAGATGCTGAGAGTTGTTCTGTCTGTGAGGCTGGTTATCTCAGCAGCCCCAATCTGGTGGTAAAAGCCTGGAACAGTGGTTCTCCATCCTCCTGATGCTGTGACCCTTTAATACAGTTCCTCACATGGTGACCTGAACCTGTGTCTGCCTTGCCTTGGTCTGCTCTGGACACCAAAGAAATGGCTAAAGGTGGAGAAAGGGACAGTGAGGCTCTTAGTTCTGTTGACTTTTCCTGCTATTGCATGTGATCTAATTAGGTGGTAGTCCAGGCTACCCCCAAGATCCCTGGAGTCACCAGGACCATGGTTTCCCACTCTCCTGCTTCAAGGGAGATTTTTTTAAATTATGTTTAAAATCCCTGTGGAATCTTCTTTTATCTCTGGCCCTGGAAATAAATTTGACTGTTTAACTAGAATCTGAAAGTTTCTTAAATAAATTAAAACCGTATCTCTCTTTCATCTAAGAAAACCGTAGATGTAAGAATCCTAGGGCGTATATGCGGTTGCTACGGGCACAGTTGTATCAACATAGCCGACCCTCTCATTGCCTTTGCTCCATAGTCTACAACACAGCACACTGTCATTGTATCGCTGTCTTCTGGACACAGTGCAGCTACGGGAGCACCACCAGTCACAACCACTACCAGACAAGAAGACCGGGGAAGAGGAGATGCATGTTAGCTCCACATGCTTTTACCGGAAGGCGACCTCCCTCCCATCCCCCCCCCCCACCCCGCACCTCTCACACTACTTCCATTCAGATTGTCCCGCTACCATCAACAGAAGGGTTGTGAGAAACCCGCCTACACAGGACACACAGACAGGGCAGCCCAGAGAATTCAGAGAACTGGTACCCAGCCTGTGTGCCAACCAGACCCAGCATGCTCAAATGAAGACCCCCAGAGAGGGGGAGGGGGGCAAAGCTCAAATTTAGAGCTTAATCCAGAAGGCTCTGTAGGGGGCGGGGCTACAGAGTCTCTCCTGGCTGCCTCCACTTAAAGATGTAAATGTTTTAGGAGCAGGTGCTCCTCATAGAAAATTTGGAAAGCTCGAAAACTGAAGGGGAAATGGAGATTTCCCCCCACCAGCGGCAACAGTTGCTGGTATTTTCGTCTAAGGCCTTCTGAGTTTTATTAGCCTAGCATTGGAACGTACTCTAGACCCGATTTGATAAGCTGTTTTTCTCCAGCTCTTAATTTACAAGTCCTTTCTTCACATAAATTATCTTTGAAAGTTGCATTTTAAATAACATTCATCACTCGGGCATCCTGTGGCAGCGCGGTGTTCCTGCAGGGCCATTCTCTCTCCATAATTGATTTAGCAAATCCACCGTCTGTTGTTGAGCACGAATGCGGCCCCACCTTGGCTGCTATGGCGACCCCGTGCCAGCCTGTGTTGGACACAGTTCTGTGTTCACCTTTGCTTTCATTCTGATGACAAACTTGTGAGTTCATCCGGTTAATGGCTTTGAACATCTGCAGAACACTTGACACATATATGATGAAATCCCCCTTCTGAAAAACCAGCCTGGGCTCCTACAGGCTTATAAGAGGTTCCCCAGTGGGTGCCTGAGGCCTCCTCCCTGTAGGCATCTTTTCTGGTCCTTTTTTCCACAGCCTTCTGTACCCTAGTTTTCTAGAGAAACATAGTAGAAAAGGATTCTAGGGACTGGGAATCAGTCCAGTTGGTGGAGCGCTAGTTTGTCTTGCAAGCATGAGGTCCTAGGTTCGATCCCCAGCACCTCAAAATAAAAACAAAATAAGATTCTATTTTAAGACATGCATCTGGAAGCATAAAAAGTTGGCACGGTTGTACAGGGTAAGTTTAGTTTGCAGTGAATCTCTCACCTAGCATCAGCTTGGGGTTCCACTGAACTGTTTGGACTTAGCCTCCAGCTGGTCCGATAGCCTGGGTCCTCTCAGAGAAAGATGGATCTCCCGCTGGAGAAGACAGGGACCTCCCGGAGCTCTGGCACAAAACCCCAGATCACAGCAAAACAAACTGCAGACAGCCGACTTCCTGTCTCCCAGTCTGTGGGAGTGACTCCAAAGCACACTCAGGGTGTCACACACAGCTACAATCAAGAGCAGGTCTTCATCGAGGTCACAGCCAACTCCAGGTATGGGTGTCAGGGAGTCCCTGCTCTCCACAAGCTCCTGCATGGCTCTCTCCAAAGGACTATGGCAGACCAGGCAGCTGGCTCTCCCAGAGGGACAAAGGAAAAGCACCCAGCAGGGCAACGGCAGGTGTGCTATCAGTGTGTGCATGTCACCGTGTACATGTAGAGGTCAGGGGGAAGCCTATGGAGTTAGTTCTCTTACATGATCAGTTCTGGAGACTGAGCCCTGGTTACTAGATCTGTGCCTTTGCTACTTCATTACTTCACCAGCTCCTTTGAGTTGCTTTTGTCAGTTTTTTTTTGGGGGGGGTCATGGAAGTGAGAAAAACGACTGATGCTCCACAGTTAGTGGCGTCGCCAATGTTCTGAAGCTCTGAAGCACACATGCTGTTAGTCTCCCTGCAGGTGCACACACTCTGTGCCTCACCATTGGGCAGCCTTTGGCCTGCTGTAGTCCCCGATGTCAGAGACAGGAGCCTGAGCTGAGTCTGGCTTCTAGTCAACAGTGTTTACAGATTTACATCTGTTTACATTGTTTGCTCTTTTCCCCCATGCTCATCCGTATGTGAGTGTGTGAGTGTGGGAGTACGTGTGTGAGTCTGTGTATGTGTGTATGTGTGTGTGTATGAGTGTGTGTGTATATGTGAGTGTGTGAGTTTGTATGTGAGTGTGTGTGTATGTGAGTGTGTTTATGTGAGTGTGTGAGTATGTGTATAAGTGTGTGTATGTGAGTGTGTGAGTGTGTGTATATGAGTGTGAGTGTGTATGTGAGTTTGTGAGTGTATATGTGAGTGTGTATGTGAGTGTGTATGTGAGTGTGTATGTGAGTATGTATGCGTATGAGTGTGTGTATGTGAGTTTGTGAGTGTGTATGTAAGTATGTGAGTATGTGAATGTATATGTAAGTGTGTATGTTTATCTGAGTGTGTGTGTGTGTGCATGTGTGTGAGTGTGTGTGTGTGTGTGTGTGTGTGTGTGTTCTTCAATCACTCCTCATATTTCTTGAGATGACGTATTCCACTTAACCTGGATCACTGACTGGCCAACGAGCTTCAGGGAGTCTCCCGTCTCTCCCCCCCTCTCAACCCTGGCTTCTGTCTGAGTCCTGGGACTACACTCCGTATCTCCCAGCTCCAGGCGCACATATCCTCCACAGATCCTTGGCTTCTTGCTTTTCTTTCTAGTGTACATCAAGGTTTCATGTCAAGAGTTTTGATGGTGTAGAAAGGGTTGCTCTCTCCTGTTGTCTAAAAGAGTTTGTATAATGTTAATATTATTTCACAAACATTAAAGAGAATCCAACAGAGAAGCCACTCAAACCTGTAGTTCTCATTTATGAGAGAGTTTCAAATCACAAATTCAATTTTCCTTAGTAGATACTGAGCTGGTTCGACGCTCCGCTGATAGTTTTCATAATTTGTGTTTTTCCAAAGAACGTTGCTCATGTCACTGAAGCAGTTGGGTTCATTTTGCCAACAGTGTTTATCCAATTCTCTTACAATTATTATTACCTAAACTATTAAAAGCTCTTATATTAAGCTGGGTATGGTGGCTCATGGCTGTAATCTCAGAGCTCAGGATACTGAAACAGGAGGATCACCATGAGTTCCAGGCCAGACTGGGCTCGAGTGAGTGACTGTCTCAGAAACACAAAACAAACCCCGGGGACAAAACCAACAGAAAACGCTGGGTGATCTTAGCATAGTCTGTGCTCACTTTGCTGACACCGAGAACTTTTTAGTTTTCCCTTCTGCTGATTGTGAGGACTTGTCATTGTCAACCTTGTTGGAAGGGTAACTGTCACTGTCCCCAAACCAGCTCTAGCTTATTGGTACTCCCCATTGTCTGTCTGTTGCTGATAATAAAGTTTCTATTCTTTCTCTTACTGAAGAAACATAGACCATAGATTTTAAACTTTTTCAAAGTTTTGATTGTAAGCATTTCAGACTCATTGTGCCTCTCTCTCGGGACTCTTTTAGCTGCATCTCACAAGTTTTGATGTGTTTTTATTATCATTCGGCTCAGACAATCCTCTTGTCTTGCCTGTGATTTCTACGTGAATCCCCTGTTTGTATAGACCCATGTTGCCTGATTTCCAGATGTGTCTGAGGCGTCTGGTGGCATTTTTGTGATTAATTTCTAATTCCATTCTACTGGAATCAAGGAGAACGCCCTGTCTGGTTCCTGTGCTTTGCAACGTCTTGGTAAGTTTTATAGCCGGGCATGTGCTCTGCTGTCAAGTATTCTGTGTGCAGGAGAGAGGATGGTTGGCCATCATAGGGTCTTCACTGCAAGTAAGAGCAGAATGTGGCCTTGTGGGGCAGAACTGAGTCCCCTGGACAGCAAGCTTCCCTTCCCGAGTCCTTCAAAGCCACATGACAAGGACACGATCTTTCCTAGTCTGAAGAAGTTGCAGAAATGTTCCTGTTGGAACTTGGACACAGAACCATGCAGATGTCCACAGCTTGGGACATTAGGCACATGTCCATAATGAGAGGTTCTTCCAGTTCATTCCCAGAAGGCAGCTGTGCACCCTCGACTACTCTTTAGTAAGGTGCGGCCCAATGCTATTGCAAAATAATAATAATAATAATAATAATAGCAATAATAATAATAATAATAATGTTGAACCAAACCTCAGGCTGTACTAATATCCTCCCAAACTGATACCTGACATCTTTCCCTTCACCGAACCTGGACCAAGGGAACCAGGCAGGATTTGCTGATGGGCAGAAACGAGACAGGCTTTCTGCACCAGGTCTGTGGGCTAGTTAATCCAGCTGCCAGGCCAGACAATTCTGGATAATGGATGTCTGTTCTTTAATGCTGCTGGGGAGATCCACCCCTCCTTCATCTGCTGCAGTGTCATTAGGAGACAAAATGTTTGCACTGGGAGCTCCTGGGCCTTTGGAAACTGCAAGATCAACATTAACAGTCAGGGTAACTCTTGCCTTAACCCTCTCCTGCCCAGCCCTGGTCCAGGTCTTTGGGAGATGGCTCTGTGGGACACTTGGCCTAGGCCCACAGAGATCTGGGTCCTGTTTGTAGGTTTCTCCCAGTCTGAGAGTGGGGGTAGGTGTGAAGGTGGAGGGATGGCTGGGGAGGAGAATCTAGGGTTCTGGGTCCGGACGCATCCCACCCTCACCTCCAGAACAGGTTAAAGAACGGAGCGTGAGCAAGTGACTCTGGGCCACTCCCTTAGTGTTTCTATACAGGGGTCCTGCAGGGCCTGGGTGGAGGGTCACCCAGTCTCAAGGATCCTTGCTTTTCACCAGGTAGAGCCTGGTGTCTACTGTGAGAGGGGTAACATGTCCTCAGCTTGAGGTCCCTACACCAAAGCCTGTTGACACTTGTGTTGAAACATCCGGGCAGAATGCAGAGGGGTCGTGGTCACACCGATGCCCTGCCCTCCAGTGCTACCTCCCTCCAGGTCTGTTTCCCCTCCTCTATCCAAATCTGCCAGCTAGGACCAGCCTCTTTCAGGAAGCTCTCCTGATATGCTATCCATGAAGAAAAACACAGCTCTCGCCTCAAAGGAAACAGAAGATAGCTTCTTCTGGAGCCCAGGAACACAGATTTAGGTTACTCCAAATTCCATGTTCCAATGTGGAAGTCGTTTCATGGAAGTTTTATAGAACAGACAGCCCTCCATCAAGGCAAGGGAAGAAAGAGCACATTGGTGGATACATCAGAGAGGTGGGTACAGCAAGACAGAAGATGCTTTTCAATAGGCCTCAGATACGATCTGATGACAGATACAGAGTTTGAGTTGGTGGAGGTTAGGAGTCTGGTTTCAGTGCGTGGCCCTGGTTATCCTGGAACTCACTCTGCAGACCAGGCTGGCCTTGAACTCAGAGATCCGCCTGTCTCTGCATCCTCAGTGCTCAGAATAAAGGCATTCTCCACCCCCACTCGGCAGTTCCAAAAGTTGTTGCCTATCAGTTGCCAGATGCTGGCTATTTGGCTCTGGCACAGAGGTAGGCGTGGAATGTCAGTTCTGGGGGCTGAAGGTCACTCAAGATAATGGAATTAGCCTTAGGACCCGTAACTTCCTGTCTCACCACAGAACTGAGCTTCTCATCAGTCAGACAGATTCTGCACACACAAGCCTCTTTCCCGGACTTCTCGTTCATGGTGCCCCAGCCAGGCCTTCAACTGTTCTTCCCACGCAAGACAGGAGTACATCCCAGAGCACAGGCACACTGTGGTGTGTCAGACTTGTCCTGGAGAGACACAGTACAACAACAACAACAACACACACACACACACACATACACACACACACACACACACACATACACACACACACACACACACACACACACACCAGACCTAATGCACCAACGTCCAACTTAGAAAACCAATGACATTTTGGGGTTACTCACAGGAGTGTGGGTGAGGGGTTACTCACGGGAGTGTGGGTGACTTAGAGACAGCCGCATCACCAGTGACCTCCCCACACCAGTGATGTCACTGGAAAGCCTGAAGCCCTCTCTACAGCTTGCAGACAGCACCACCGTCCCCAGATCCATCTGGCTGCTGAGTCTCACTCCCTTGTCACACTGGGGAGGGAGCATCAGGAAGGAATCTTCAAAGGTCTGTTCTCCTAGCGAGCCTCCACCACCTGTTGGAGTAATGTTCATATAATATGGAGGCAGGATGAATGTCTCCCAAGTGCATCAGGCTAACCCACATCTGCTGGGCACAGGCCTGGAGCCAGGATGCCAGCCCCTGTGGGATGCAGAGGAGATGGAGCAAACACCATGGGTTCCTTTCTTAGCCACAGGCAGGTTCCGGTCCTGTGAGACAGAAAGTGAACCTGCGGGAGAGGAGGAGGAGGCCACACAGGGCCAGTGGCTGGGATTCAAAACCAGGCTGGCCTCCACAGCTGCATCCTCAGCTTCCCCGCCCAGAGCTCAAGACCCTCTGTCACAATACTTCAGCCTTTAACTCAGCCCTCCTGGAATGTGCAGAAGTAGGCCTGATGTCACTCACAGGGACAGACTGCCCCGCCCTGTTGGCTCTCACCCTCCCTGAAGGCTGTGTCTCCAGGTGGTGAGTTCAGGCCCCTCCCAACCTCTGGCCACCTAGTTCTTACAGTGACCTAAGGTAGGTCCCAGCCCCAGATGGACAAACTCCAGAAACACATAAGCATCTTTGCCTCCTGGCTCCAGACACTCCTCCTCTTGCTACCTGGGCGAGGCCTTCACCAGCCTTGTTCTCAGAGGGAGATGAAGACCAGACAGTGCATGGGATGTGTGGGTCATACAGACGAGGGCCTGGGGCAGAGTGGCTCTGGAGGATAAAGCTACCCCTGGAAGCTGATGAAGATGCTCTCAATTCGAAGAGTGAGCATGGCCTGTGGCTGCACAGGCAGACAGCTGTTGCCTGGGTGCCCTCAGCTCTGGGCCTACGCAGGGCTGGTGGGGAGCCGTGTACCCACAGACAAACCCTCCCTCTCTTCCTGGTTGCTCTGCCCACCTCCTACTCTTCAGTGAGTTAGACTCAGGGTAAAAAAAATAAGGAGGCTGGCAGAGAAGAGTAGCACCCTCCATGCTGTGACAGATGGGAAACTGAGGCACACTGGGCCACACAGCTCCTAATAGAAGATCTGAAGCTGGGGAGTGTGTTGTGTGTGCATATATATGATGTGCGCCTGTGTGTGTGTGCGTGTGCTTGTGCAATTGCTTGTGTGTGTGTGTGTGTATGCATATGAGCACATGCATGTAGAACATGTAGTGTGCATATATAGACATGCATGTCCATGGATGTTTGTACACTCATATGTTCAGGGGTATAGGCATGGGGAAATGCCTGCAGACTTGAATATGCTTGTGCATGCACGTTGGGTGTATCCATGACGATCCTGTGCTGAGCCCTGGTGAAAGGGCCCAGTCGTTCAACTCCTTCAGAACAGCTGGTGTGGCTGTGGGAAGAGAGGAAGGGGGCAAGCACAAAGTTTATCTTTCTTTATTTAGTTTGTAGATTATGGAAGGAAATTAAATTTGAGATGTTTGCAGGGAGGTAATTTTCCCAATCATTCACCGTGCTCACAGATCCCACAACCTGACTGCTTCTAATTGCATTAATTGGATGGAGGGTGTGGGGGTGGGCGGTTCTTTGCTCTTGGAGGATCAGGCACAGGGGTGCAGGCAGTTGAAGCTCAGGGACTTTCCCAAGAGGGATCTAGGTCAGGGTCAGGAAGGAGGGGCTGTGGGACTTGTCCCAAGTTTGATATCCTGTGTCCCTGCAAGAGGACCTGAGTCAAAAACGGGGGTGGGGGGTTGTGATGTAGCTCAGCTGGTAGAGTACTACTAGCCCAGTATGCACAAAGTCCTGGTTTGATCCCTAGAAAAACATAAAAACTGTGGTAGGGAGTGGCAGTAAGAGCCTGGAATCCTAGCACTTAGGAGGATCACAGGTTCAAGGTCATCCTTAGCTACATAGGGAGTTAAAAGGCAGCCTGGTCTAAATGCAACACTGTTTCAAAGAAAGAAAAAAAGAGAGATGGAAGGAAATGAAGAAAGGCAGGAGGAAGAAAAAGAAAGGAGGGAGGGAAGAAGGGAGGGAGACTGGTACAAGAGCAATGGCTGCTGGGAAACCCTACACACACACACACACACACACACACACACACACAACACATGCACACACACACATGCACACACACATACAACATGGCCCCCTCCTGGCCTTTAGTGCTTAGTTTTCATGATACCTGCTCAGGGGACAGCCACCCTAATTTACTGATCAAGATCAGGGATTCTCATCTCCCCCCTCCATTTATAGCTTTTAAGATAATAGCAAACATTTAGTGGGCACTTACTGTATACTAGACACTTTTGTAAGGATCCCAATCAATTAATAAACAATTAGTTCTTGGCAGTTGTCTAGGATCTCAGTTTAATAGACAGAAGCTAAGGGCATAGAAAGCTATTTCACTTGCTATAGGCTGCCGCCAGCTGTGACTGAGAGATGATCCCAGCCCCGGGGCTCTGTCTGTACCTTAGCAGGCTCTTACAATGGCGGTGCAGCTTACCTGCGTGCATTCCCAAGGGTCATTGATTCGAAGCTCTGCTGAAAGCCTGCCTCTTCCATCAGACTAGGAATCCCACAGAGGCAGGATCTCATGTGTCTTCCATGGTGGCTTCCTCAGTACCCAGTGCTATATGTAACAAAAGTAAGGGCCTGTGATCCTCATGTTCCAGGGGAAACCTGCCCAGGTCCCCAGGTCCCCAGACTCCCAGCTACCATCCCCTTTCTGACTATCTCTTTGCCCCTCCTTTCTGCCCCTCTCCGGACACCTTTCTCCTCCCAGCCTCCTGACCCTCTGGTGTCTCTCCCTCCATTGCCTCTACTCCCTGCTAATTAAATGGCCGTGTACATAGTTCCATTTGCATTTGCTTAGAGGCCTCGGTGCCTTGGGCTGCATGTTCATTAAGCGGCTCTTGTGTAGAGGGTGTAATGAACCGATTTCATTACAACTGTCAAATCTGCCCAGCCTGGGGCCCATTAAGCATTCTCGGAGAAGAGAGAGCCTCACTGTGTTCTTTCTGCTTGGACTTCTGGAGCAGGCTAGGCTGGTTCTGACTGAGGGAGTCCTGCCAGCGTGCCATAGCTCTGTTTGGGGTGCAGGGGAGGAAGCCAGGCTGCACACTGTTGGCCCAGCCTTTAGCTGTGAGTATCAGAAATCCTAGTGGCTGGGCCAGGGTCCTGTGGTCCCCGGAATGGTTTTTGCATAGGGTTCCACATTCATCCGTGTCCAGGTTATGCTCTGCAGAAGGGGGAACCGGCCTGCTGCAGGAGAACTACATTTGGCTTATCCAGGGTCACATGGCTAGGGGTAGCAGACTGGAGTTTGAGGTCAGCTCTGCTCCTCAGAACCTTGTGGATTGCAACAGATGTGGGGCCCCAGCTGGGAGACCTCCCCTAGAACTAACCCTTGGCTCCTTATCCTCTCTCTGTCCCCAGAAATTCCCACCTAGACATGGAGATGTTGGGGAGGTAGGGCTTGGAACAGAATCTACATACCAAGACCCTCTTCCTGTAATGTCCCTTAGCACTCCCCCACCCTCCATTCAGCCATTCAACAACATTTTAAATTATCGTCATTATCAGCTGAGACTTTAGCTTCCTTCCAGAAAACCTACTTCCTTTGAGACAAGAAATCAAGATAAAAACAAGCAGTGGGGGCTGGGAGATCACTCAGTTGGTATCTTAGTCACTGTGCTGTCTCTGTGAAGAGACGCATGGCCCTGCTTCTACAGGAAAGCATTAATTGGGGCTGGCTTACAGTTTTAGAGGTTCAGTCCATTATTATCATGGCAGGAGGAATGGCATAGTACAGACAGATGGGGTGCTGAAGAAGGAGCTGAGAGTTCTACACCTGAATCCACAGGCAACAGACAGAGAGAGACACTAGGCATACCCTCAGTGACACATAGTCACACATATTCTCCAACAAGGCCACACCTACCCAACAAGGCCATAACTCCTATTCCTTTCAATAGTGCCATTCCCTAAGCATGCACTTTCCTGAGCCTGGGTGGGGGGATGTTCTTATTCAATCCACCACATCCCATCCTCGCCCCCACCCCCATAGGCTTGTAACCACACCATAATGTAACTTCAAGAGTCCCATAATCTATCATGGTGTTAGTACTATTTAAAAGTTCAGAGTCTCTTCTGAGACTCTCAACTGTAACCTCCTGTAAAATCAAAACTGGAAACAGGTCACATACTTCCAACATACAGTGCCACAGAATATAGATTATCATTACAAACTGGAGGAGAGAGGGTGTGGTGAGACAATATTGGGCCAAAGTAAGACCAAAAACCAGCAGAACAAACTTCAAATGCTGCATCCCATGTCTGATGTTAAAGCACTCTTCAGATCTCCAACTCCTTTCAGCTTTGTTGACTACAACACACTTCTGTCTCTGTCTTGGGCTGGTTCAACTCCTGGATAGTGGCTCTTCTTATCAGGTATCCCATGACTCTGGGATCTCCATCTTGGAGTCTACAATAAAATTCACTTTCACAATTTCAAGCAATGGCCTCTCTGGACCTTCATGCTGGGACACCCCTCACACACACACACACACACACACACACACACACACACACACACACACACACCTGGCCTTGGTGTCTTTTCTGAGTTGAGAAAGGAGAATCCACAACTCCTTTCTTGTATCCTTGACTTTAAAACCAGAACCATGTGGCTGAAGCTGCAAAGTTCTACTGCTTTCTGGGGCTGGAACTTGGGCCCCTCATTCAAATATATTTTAATCAGCTTTCTGTTTTCCATGGTTTCCGTCACTGCTTAAGCCTGTCTTTAATTTTCTCTAATTCTGTACCACAGGTTGGAAGCTTAGCTGGGTGGGGGTCTTACCCTAAAGTTACCCCTCCCCTTTTTCCATTTAGCAGTAGGCTTTTCCTTAATCTTTTTATCTCCTTGAGCCTTGGAGTTGACTTCATTACACTCTCTGGTACTCCTTCTCTTCTAAAACCATACATTTTGTATTTTTCCTTGCTCAGCATGTTACTTTTCGTTATAGATCTGTGTAAACATAGTCAATAATAAACATGAAACACATTTAATACTAGGCGGTCCTGAAATCTCCTCCGACAATGCCATTAATTCAAAACTCTTTAATTTAGCTTTAGTCAGATTTCTTTTCTTTTTCTTTTTCTTTTTTTTTTTTTTTTTTTTTGACAAGAGCAACAAGTAGCTACAGTCTTCACCAAAATATCACAAGAATTATCTCTAGGCCAGTCACTAATATTATCTTCCTCTGAAACTTCTTGAGCTAACTCCCTACAGTTCAAAGCACCCTTCCATGTTTCTACTAGCAAGGCCCATTAAGCTCCACTTAAAGTGTTCACAGCTTCCCTAATCCAAAACTCCATAGTCCACAGTCCACCAAGGTTCAGGCCTGTCACAGCAACACTTCACTCCCTGGTACCAACTTCTGTCTTAGTCAATGTTCTATTGTTGTAAAGAGGTACCATGACCAACACAACCCCATTCCCTCCCCTGCCATCTTGGGGCTTCTCAGAGTCAAAAATGTACCTCCTGCCCCGGGACCCCTTTCTCGTCCACAGGCAAGGAGTATGCATGCGATTGCATGCAGCGGGAGCTGGGGCCGTGTCTGTGTGCCCCCTTTCCCTCAGCTTTGCTCCTGCCCAGTGACTGTGACCACTGTCCGTGCTGCCTTCTCACAGCCACCTCCCTTTCCCCCTTCACCAAAGGTCTTGGTACAACCAGCTGCCCATTTTGTGAGATTTTTATGTAGAATAAACATTTGTATCTGTAAAAAAAAAAGAAAAGAAAAAAGAAAAAAAGCATTTAATTTGAGCTTGCTTACCATTTCACAGGTTTAGTCTATTAGTGTGATGGTGGGAATCATGGCAGAGCAGGCAGACATAGTGCTGGACAGGTTGCTGAGAGTTCTACATCTGGATCCACAGGCAGCAGGAGGGAGATAATGGACTTGTTATGGGATTTGAAACCTCAAAGCCTACTCCTGGTGACACACGTCCTCCAATAAGCTCACACCTATTCCAACAAGGCCATGCCTTCTAATATTTCTAAATACTGCCAAACCTATAGGCCTATGGAGGCCATTCTAATTCAAATCACCACAGATGGCAATGAGCATGCTTTGCATGAGGATCTGAGTTTGGATCCCCCAAGTCCATGTTATAAACCAGGCACAATGGTTCCTACCTGTAATCCTAGTGGGGAATACACAAGTAGGAGGAGCTCTCAGGCTTGGTGGAAGCCAGCCTGGATGAATCAATGGGTACCAGGTTCAGTGAAAGTTGCCATTTCAAAAACTAAGGTACAGAGCAATTGAAGACAGTTGATATTGACCTCTTGAACATATGTGTACACACACATGCACATAAATGTATACATATATATGCACACATACACAGATATAAAATATATATAAACCATTGGCTTGGGTAATGACAGAAACACACAGTTATAACAGAATGGCACAATTATGCATCAAGTTCTTCCTCTGAAGATTACCACACAACACACTTGCCTGGGACCAAAGACTAATCATCTCATCAGAAGCCTGTTTCCAAGGTAGAGAGCTCCAAGAAAAAAATCATAGTGGGCTTGGGAGGGGTGCTGATAGATACATGATTCTTGGTGTTCAGCAACAAAGAAAGACCCCAGGCAGAGATCTGAGGGTCAGACTTTGGAGACAAGGTTGTGGGTAGCCAACACCTGAAAGCAGTGAAGCAATATAAGAATGCAAAGCCTTCAGCATACTGAGAGTAACCATAGCAACAGTTGCAAACTCACTGAAGAAAAGGTGTGCAAATCTTTCTAAGCACAAAGCCAAAATTCACCTCAGCATCTTATGTCCTGTGAAAAAAATGTCCACCTTTTAAAATAAAAATCATAAGGTAAAAGCAAAAACAAAACAAAAAAAAAAAAAAACAAAAACAAAAAACAAAACAAAACACAGACAAAAGAATTAAAATCCAATCCAGAGATGGCCTAGATTTTTGGGACTATGTATCTGACAGGGAATTTTAAATCATTGTGATGAACAGGGATTTAGAGGACCCTAGGTCAGGTGGCTCACAATCACCTATAACTCCAACTTTAGGGATCTGGCTCCCTCTTCTGGCCTCCTCTGGTACCTGCACTAATGGGCACACACACACACACACACACACACACAGACACATAATTAAAAATGAATATGTGACACTATGTTACTCATTATGATGCATGTTATTTGATAGCAAATTCTAACTTCTGAAAAACAAACTAAGAAACAAACAAAAAGAACTGCAGACTTTCAGCCAGAAAGCATGACCACCATACGATAATATACAGCGTGTTACAGGTTCTAGGGAAAGAAATGTGTCAAACCCTGACCCCAGACTCAACTGAAAATATCCTCGGAGAATGAGGGAGGAATAGGCACTTCCTCGGACAAATAAAACTGGAGGGATTTATTGATTGTTCTCTTACCGTGATAAATATGTGCTGGCTACTTTTATGCCAACTTGATACAAGCTAGAGTCACTAGAAAGGCCTCAGCTGAGAAAAAGATTTGGCTGTAGGGCATTTTCTTAATTAGTGATTAATGGGGACCGACCAGCACTTTGTGGGTGACATAACTCCAATGCTGATGGTCCTGGCTTCTATAAGAAAACAGGCTGAGGAAGGCATGATGAGCAAGCTAGCAAGCAAGCAGCATCCCTCCATGGCCTCTGCATCAGCTCCTCCCTCCAGGTCTTTGCCCTGCTTGAGTTCCTGTCCCAACTTCTGTCAGTGATGAACTATGATGTGGAAGTGTAAGCCAAATTAACCCTTCCTTCTTGACCTTGCTTGTGTATGTAATGTTCCGTCACAGCAAAAAAGTCAGTAAGCCTAACTATAACAGAGTATCAATGGATGGGGCTAGTGGAAAAGCTTATGAGGTAAAGGTTCTTGTCACTCAAACCTGGCAACCTGAGATCCATCCCGGAAACCTGTGTAAAGGTGGAAGGAGAGAAACAACTCCACAAAGTTGTCCTGACCTTCACGCACACACTCAATTTAAAAGGAAGTTCCTCAGGCAAAATGAATCTCTAGCAGAGACTTAAGATTACGCAAAAGAATAGAATTCTTAAAATGAAATAAAGATAAAATCACATGAATTTTCTTTGCTAATTTTAATTGCAATAAAGCATAAATGACTGCCTGAATAAAAATAATATATTATATGGTTCAGTATGCTTGAAATTGAGATAGATAACAAAAATATTACACAGGCTAAGAGGTCGGGATGAGAAATATGCCACTGTTTGGCTGTTCCACTATTCTTGATTGGCAATAGTAGTATTTGTGGGTATACTCAGATTAATTTAAATATATATTACAAACACTCTTGCGAGCACTCACAGTGTTCTTCCAAGAGAAAAAGAAAAAATAAAACTGAATCATGAGCGTGTTATTGGTTCTAAAGAAAGAATAGAAGTAAAGAAACAACAAGAACTGAATGGGAAGCCACCAGACAGTAGACATCCAAGCGGTCTGCACAGTCACTTCTGTAGGTGTTAGCAGACCAATGGATTTTTCCAGACTGAATAGGAAGCAAGACCCAACTATATCCCAGCTGTAACAGACTGTATGGATCCAAATGTCAAAGGATACGAAGTTAAAGGATACAGAAACTTACCTGAAGTCACGTAAAGCTAGAGAGTCTGTTTGCACATCAGACAAAACAAAATTGAGAACAAGAAATAGCCTCTGTCGGGTGGATTCTGTGAGTGGAAATGCATAGCAATCTAAAATATGTTGTATAAAGCTTCAGAACAAACTGGAAAGATCTGAAAGGGGCAATAGAAGAAGTTACAGCTATGGTTGTGTCTTAGTTATTGTTCTATTGACTCAATGAGACACCACAACCAAGGTAACGCTTGTAAAGTGTTTGACTGGGGGCTAGCTTACAACTTCGAAGAGTTAATTCATTGTCATCATAGCAGGGAGTGTGTTATCAGGCAGGCACCACAGGGCTAGGGACCCTGATTCTAATCCATGGACAGCAGGCAGGAGTGGGGGGGGACCACAAAGACCACCCCAGTACCACACTCTTTCCAACAGGGCCACACCTCCTAAACCTTCCCAAACATTTCCACCAACTGGGGACCAGGCATTCAAACCTATGAGCATATGGGGCTATATTCTGTACAATTGCATAAGATTTAATGCTGCGGAGATGGTCCAGTGGATGGAGTGCCACCTGCACAAAATCAAGCACCAGAGTTCAGCTCTCCAGGATCCATATTCAAGTTGAGCCCTAATATTGAATGAATTAAATCTCAAAGAACCTCGTGTGCATGTACAAAAGCATTTAGTACCATTCAATTCTGTAGCCCGTTTGCTCTCATCCAGCTGATGAATGTCTCCAAAGACCTATGTGCTCAGTCTTAGGCCTGTGGTTTTGAGAACTGACAGAGTGGAACCTAATGGGGAGTCCCTCGGTCACAAGGCTATGTCACAAAAGCATCCTTCTTGTTTTCTCATTTGCTTCCTAACCATGAGACAAGAAGTCCAGTCTACTACGTGTTCCCCATAATTGCCACCCAGTGCCTCCCACCACCCAGCATCCCACCACCACCCAGTGCCACCATCACTTAGCACCTACTGCCTCCCAGTACCCCTCACCGCCCAGCACCCCCTACCACTCAGTGCCCACCATCACTTAACACCCCCCATTACCCAGCACCTACCATCACCCAGTACCCCTCACCACCCAGCACCCACATTACCCAGCACCCACCACCACCCAGCACCCCCACCTCCAAGCACCCACCACCACCCAGCATCCAACACCATCAGCACTCCCCACCAGAAGCCTAAAAGTAATGGGCCTCCCCATTTATGACCTTGAGCCTCTAAAACTACAAGACAAAAGGAACCTATTGTTTGTATAGGCTAATTCTCTTTAAATTATTTAATTTGCTATAATGGTAGAAAAGTAACACCACTCTAAAATTAAACATTTATTTTCTAGAAATAGATAAAATGTTGATGGTAAAGATAATGAATCTGGATACACAGAACAGATGAGCTGCATGATAATTAGGGGGACTGAAGAACACAGACAAAAGGAGGACATTTGATGTCATTTCTTGGATATACAATTCTGTGTCATCTATAGTCACCCTGGGAAGATAAGTGGCTTCCTTGGGTGGGTGGGAGGCAGTGTGAGGGATGGGTCACCAAGAGAAGGCAGAGTGATTATAGTCAATATCCTGACAGTGGCAATCAGGTACAGCTGAAATCTAATCTGTCAACAATTACAGACTTGACTCTTACATCTGCAGCTTATTACATGGGAGTTACATTTCAGTAAAAATCACCTTTAAATGCTCAACTTGTGTGCTTTATGTGGGAACAGTTTGTTGTAAGTCATCTCTGTAAGTTATAACTCGGTGTGGTGACTCAGTGTCACTGTTTACGTGGCTGGCTTTGAAATCAGCTGGGAGACACACCTCTGGACCCGTCTTTGAGGTAGTCCCGGAAGAGGTAAAATCTGAAATGGAGAAATCCGCCCTACATGTAAGTGACACCGTGGGCTGGAGTTCCAGACAGAAGAAACAGGGGAAAGAGGGCTGGGCGCCGCGTTCCTCTTCTCCTGCTTCCTGGCTGCGGACGCCAGCCGCCTCCCAGTCCTGCAGTCTCACCTTTCCTTCCGCAGCAGCAGCCTCCGTGTCTTCAAATCCCAAGACAAAGAGAATCCATTCGCTGATTTCCACTCAGAAGTCTATCGCAGCCTTGAGAAAGAAGATTGACTATTACAGTCTGCAAGGCTATCTGAAAACACCCTCCCTCCTCAGCAGGAGATTATCGGTGGCCTTCAGGCCCCTCCTGGGGTGTTCTGTCTGGTTTTATGGTGATCTGTGTCTCTGTTAACAACAGTGCCCATTTTGCTTCTTGGTGGTAAGAGGGGCCAGTCACATCTTAGTTTCCAGGTTCAAGGAATAGCGCTTCATGCCTTACATCCCTCGCATCCTGGAAATCCCACTGAGGCAGAGGGGCGTGGGATTTTGGTTGAATTTATTTCCCATGATCCAATGTGCACATCCTTTGTCAACAGAACTAGTCACTGCCAATCTCTTCTCCCTTTGTCCAATCAACATAATATCATCAACCGGGTGGCCCAATATGACAGTCTTGTGGGGGAAGCAGGCAATTGTCACTCAGAGATAGAGGGTTGACAAACCCTTGAGGTGGGACAAGTATACTGCTGTCCTTGCTGCCCGCAAGTAGCCAGTTTCTAGAGTTTTGGGGTTGGATAGAGGAAATGTTCCGTTCCCGGTCAATAGCCTTATGTCAGCTATCAGGAGATGTTCATCTGCCCAAGCAAGGAAACCACATCTGCAGCTGTGATTGGTGTCATTCCTTTATTAAACCTACAACCATCAACAGTTACGCTACGGCATCCTTCTCTCCTCTGCATGGGCCAAGTTATGGCGTTAAGTGGGGATGTGATGGAATATGTTGGGTCCTTCACGGCAGAGAGTCTTTCAAGGCTCTCCAAGGAATTTGGGACTTACCCAAGAAGAGGCAACTCTAGGTTTCCATGTGAACCTTTTCACAACTACAACCTTCACCCTACAGGTCAGGAAGATAATGTGATGACTGCCAAGTATACAATAATCCTAGTTATGTCTTCTGGGGCCAGAGAAGGAAACATTACATGAGCCCAGGGACTGTACTGGCCGGTTTTTGTGTGTCAACTTGACACAGCTGGAGTTATCACTGAGAAAGGAGCCTCCCTTGAGAAAATGCCTTCATGAGATCCAGCTGTAAGGCATTTTCTCAATTAGTGATCAAGGGGGCAGTTATATTGTATGTGGTGCCATCCGTGGGTTGGCAGTCCTGAGTTCTATAAGAAAGCAATTTGAGCAAGCCAGGGGAAGCAAGCCAGTAAGCAACATCCCTCCATGGCCTCTGCATCAGCTCCTGCCTCCAAGTTCCTGTCCTGTCCTGATTTCCTTTTGCGATGAACAGCGATGTGGAAGTGTAAGCTGAATAAACCCTTTCCTCCCCAACTTGTTTCTTGGTCATAATGTTTAGTGCAAGAATAGAAACCCTGACTAAGGAAGGGGCCCATATGACTTGTTATAATTTGGATCTTATCTAAAATTGAACTGACCTCCATAGTCTGTACTTTGACTACAGGGCATTGCATTACATGGAATCTGACAAATTCAACATCACTACAGAGCCAACATCCAGAACGCTCTGAAAGTTCTGTAGTTTCCTTCTTCTCAATGTACAGTTGCCCTTGTAAAAAGATGTAGTTCCTTTAAGAGCAGGAAGGGAGAAAGATTAACTATAGAATTTTGTGAACTGAGGGTCCTTCCGTAAGGAGATATCACTTCCCTGTTATTCATAGGCTCCATAAATTGGCTCGAGTCTAGAAATATGTTGAGGAGCTGTGGCTAGTGCTGTGACTCAGCTACTGTCATTCTATTACCCCAAGACCTTGCTTCTTCCACGGATAGAGTAAGGCTTTGAACACTTCCAGTTTGTGTCTCTTTTAGGAACACTGAGGATCTTAAAGACCATTATGAATATTGCTTTGCCTGTGCAGTCCATCCCAAAAGCACACTCACCTTGCCATTGGCAGTTGGATGATAGCATTTAGTTCTGCCACTGTAGGGTCCAGTTATCACCTGAGTTATGGCTCCACTGTAAACCTATGCCTATGGAGGAGAGCAATAGCAGAAGTCTACAAGGGCACTGCCCCTCACAAGTCAGACTCCTCAAGTACTGGTTACAATATGTGTCTTGGTTTCATTTCCTGTTGCTGTAACAAATCACCCTGAACCCCACCCCACCCCAAAAGAATCTCAAGAGAGAGAGAAGGGGTTTATTTCATCTTGTGGTTCAAGGATACAGTCCATCATGGCGTAGAAGTTGGGGCAGTAGGGCCTTTAAAGAAGCTGGTCATATCACATCAGCCACTAGGAACAGAGATGGGTGAATGCATCCTGTTGCCCAGCTCCCTTGCTCTATTTATATAGTTCAGGATCCCAGGATTCAGGGAATGGTTCTGCCCACAGTGGTCAGGGCTTTCCCCCTCAGTTCACAGAGTTAAGGTAATTCCCCACATGCATGCTTAGAGACACATCTGGTGATTCTAAACTCTGTAACATTGATAGTTAACATTAACCCACATGGCACATCTGGATCCTGGTATGTAGACTGTATCTTCCTGGGTGAATTTCACTCCAACTTTGGCCCTTGGCATATCAGGCATTTCCAGCTTCATCACAGAGTAACACATTTCTGTCAATCAGCTAAATCTATGATTAGTTCTTGTCTTAGTTACTTCCCTATTGTACCAAAACACCATAATCAAGACAACTTCAAAGGAAAGAGTTTAAGTTGAGGGCTCACGGATCTAGAAGGTTAGACTATCATGGTAGAGAATGTGGGAGCAGGTAGGTAGGCATGACACAAACTCACATCTGGTCCAAAATCAGAGGGGGGCATGTTGGGAGGGAAAGAGAGGAAGAAAGGAAGGGAGAGGGAAGGAGGGAGAAAGGGATGAAGGGAGACCTTGGAATGCTGTGGCCTTTTGAAAGCTCACTGACACAGCTCCAACAAGGCTATACCTCCTAATCCTTCCCAAATAGTTCCAATAACTGTGGACCAAAAAGCATTCAAATATATGAGTCCCTGGGATCCATTCTCATTCAAACCACCACAGTTCATCTTTAAGTTCATAAGCTGCAACATTAAACCCAGAATCCCTACTTAATGGGCCTATATAATCAATTCAACCTCATCCAAGTTTATATTTCTTCCACCATTATCTTCTGACCTTAAAACCCCTGCCCACTGCATTCTCCAGACCTCTGCTTATATAAAACCTAAGTTCTTTAGGCCTATAGCATACTCCCCCTGCATCCCACGATGTCCCTCACCTCTAGGAGCCTGCTGTAGATTCTGGCTATAGCTCTAGAGGCAAAGATGCAGGGATGGGTAAGCCTATAGGAGCATCACATTGTCTTGATGGGAACCACACTGGTGACAGTTCATGCTTCAGGGTGGTGATGGCACTGGGCGTGGGGATGCCATGTCCCTGAGAGAGTGGACCCAACAGAATTTAGGAATCCAGTGTCCGAAGCCTCCTACAGAGTTTCACCTTACATTAAAAGATCCTGTTCTATCCCCATCATTGCCCCCATTTTGAGTGCAGCAGCCTTCCTTCATTGCTAAAGCTTCACATGCACTGTAACTCAGTGAGGGTGTGAGAGGTCCCGTCTGCTGTCTGGTGTTCAGCAGCCTCGGCCCTGTGGCTGCAGGAGGGGAGTTTCTCCTTCAGGGCACACTGCCAAGTCCTGCGGTTGTTTATACACACGTGGGGCTGGGAAATGGACTCCCTGAGCTCATTCTTTTTCTTTATTACTCAGTCCAGCAATGCTAGGAACAGCAACCAGAGTCATTATATTTCTTAGTTTTCCAAAATTGTTCAAAGCATCATGTGTAGAGCCGGTAATTCCTCACTTCAAGCAAGTGGTGAGCCAGGACCACAAAGGCATCGTAACCTCTAGGATGAGGGATGACAGCCACCTGGGCTGGGCTGTAAAGCAGTTAAGAAGCATATGAGCTAGAACTGGGGATGTGGCTCGTTTGGTAGAGTGCTTGCCTAGCACACATGGCGCCCTGGATTCCACCCTCAGCATCCTGTAAACCAGGTATAGTGGTGCACACCTGTAATCCCAGGACTCTGGAGGTGGAAACAGGAGGGTCAGAAGTTCAAGGTCATCCTCAGCAATATAGAGAGTTCTGGGACAACCTGGATTCTCTGTCTCTGTCTCTGTTTCTCTCTGTATCTCTCTGTCTCTCTGTCTCTCCCTCTCTCCTCCCCCATCCCCTGTGTGTGTGTGTGTGTGTGTGTGTGTGTGTGTGTGTGTGTTATGGCGTGGTAATAGCATTTTCTCATTGTGAGTGTAGGTGGAACTCACGAAGACATCCTTGCAGGTTCCTAGCTAGTCAGGTCATGGCACAGAAGGTGTACTAAGTTAGAGGCAGTGGTGTCCTCTAGGCTGGAGATCACCGGAAACTGGTGGTGGAGCCCTGGACACACAGGAAGAGTAGATATTCTTACATGTTCCAAGTGTTCCTTCCAGACTTCTGCACAGAGGTCTCCTGTTCAGACAGTGGGTGTTGAGCTGGAACATCTATAGGGGTGGACTCTCTATCCCTGTGAAAAGTGACAGTTCACTCCAGACTCACAGGACATCGTCTTGATTATCCTTCCCACTTAGTGACAGAACCAGCCAGAATGCCAGAAGTCCTCTGCCCTGCCATCTCGATTAAGTGAAGATAGGCAAAGACGCGAGACCAACGCGGCGTTGCACGGTTAGCTATGCAAGGGCGCCATGGCTGTCTGTTGGGTCGTACATATACTCCAAACCCTGCCTGCAAAACATCACATGACACAATCGGAAATTTCTACTGGGGGAGGGGCAGACGCTATTGGAATTTAGAATAGAAGATGAGGAGAATATGGGAATCAATGCCATGATCGATGCTGTGATTCGTCGAGAATCTACCTTCCCAGGTGGAACTAACTCAGAGGACAAGAATGATCCAAATTGCCTACTGTGTGTGGACAGTGTGCTGTGCCCAGGGAGCCAGTGGGGGAAGAAACTGCCACCTGGCAGGTGACAGCAGCCTCTTTCTCTTTCAGTTATCAGGAATCAGGGGCCCTCTTGTGACTGTGCTCTCTCATGGGACCAGTCAGTGACCACCCTGTCTGGGGATCACTTTCCCATGTCATGTGCCCAGGTCATGCTCTACCTCAGTGTGTGCTCTGCGGCAAGTCTGAGAAGTACAGATCCCTTGAAGGTGTGACTAGGGAGATAGCTGTCTCAGGGCTGCGGCTACACAGCTCAGCCATGTCCTGTACTGTCTAGATTGGACCCAGGTTGGTTCCTCACATCAACCCTGCGATGGTTCTCCTGCATCTTTCTCTCTTCTATCAGATGATGACATGGAGGCCCACTGTGTCACAAGGTTCCCATAAGCCCCCTGCTTCATCCTCTGGTGCTTAGATCACAGCCCCGTTCGGGGTCAGCTGTGTGTCATGAGCATACGACCCAACACAGGTTCAGAGGCTGGAGACAGGGGCTGGGTCAGCCAAGGGAGATATCTGTCACTCTGCGCAATGGGACCTCTTAGTGTTCGGTCTGGATCAGAGAACCCTGTATGGCAGACACAAGGTAAAGGTTAGGCAGGACCACACTGGCCTAGTAGGTTACCAAGGGTAGGAGATGTCAGGTGAGCCCTGCCCTGCCTTCTCTGCCTAGGAGGGGCCCTTGTGCCCAGACTCACACCCCACCTCCAGGCTCCACCTTCGCCACCTTGGATCACCCTGGCCCTCTGCAGGTCTACCTATGTCTCTCTGTAAAATGGCTCTTTAGGGGATAGGACCACTGTACATGAAAGCCCTGGAAATGTTCAGAGGTCCCAGCCTACCCAGGGTGGACTATATAGCTCTCCGACCTCATCCTGCTCAGATCCTAGACAAAAACTTCAATTGTTTCTCTGGGAACTTTGAACCCTGGATCCACTTGAGCCAAATATAGAATGCAAAGCAATCATCACCCACCCCCTACTCCCTTCATTGGTTGCAAACGGGTGTTTTTTCTGGGTCCTTCTAGGTGAGCCTCAATTGGAAACACCGATCCCCCCATAGTGACACACACTGGGAGGTTAATTCAAATTTAACTGCAGTGGGAATCCCGCACTAGGAAACTGTGCTCTCAGGCCTTCAGGAACGGAGGCTCTCTGAGCTGAATGGAACAGATGGCACCGTGGAAGATGGGGCTGTTGAACAGAAGAGAAGTCCTGCATACAAGAGGTGATCTTCTATGGCCAGGGCCAGCCTTGAATATATATATTCAAGCTGAGGCATACTGGAGATACCTCCCATGCAGGAACTGTTCTCTTTCCCCACCTCTCTCAATGAATATGTAACAGCCATCTCTTTCCTAAGGCACCATGTTGGCAATGAGAATCAAAAGTAAAAAGAAGCCAATGTCCCTGAGCTACTTGCGGTTTTGATGGGACACTGGATGTCAGAAAAGAAGAAGAAGAACTCCTATGTGGGAGGAGCTCCTATGGTGTACAAGAGGCGTCTGTCCCAGGTGGGTGACTCCAGTCACACAACTCCAGTGACAACAGTAGGCAGGGAAGTGTGATGTCAGGGAGAAAAGCCAAGAGAGGAACCAACCATGATGTGTACCACAGAGGGCAAAAAACCACCTCTGGAGGTGGCTAAAAGTGTTCAGGTCACACTCACGCACTTGAAAGGCAGTCTGAGGTCTTGCCCCACAGGCTTCCAGAATCTCTATCATCCTAGGTGAAGGGCCTTTTTTGGTGTGTGTCATAGTGTACACTTGGACATCAGCAACTTCTCACAATGGAGCATGTACCCAAATGCCAGAGAAAACCTTGGGGTGAGAGACAAAGAGGGCACGGAAAGAGGGGGGCTGTAAACTCTGCTAGATGTGCTGCTGCTGTGCAAGTCAGGATGGGTCCAAGGACATTGGGTGAGGTAGCATCAGCCTCTGCTACACTATTCTAAAAGGAGGTTGCTGATCTGAAAGCCCACCTTGGAGAAGAATCAGGCATGTGCTATGGGGTTGGGGTTGGGGTGGTGACAGAAAGTGGTTCCTACTGTTATTAAAAAGAGAGTTGAGTTGGGAGGAGGGGGCCAAGAGAAGAGAAACAAGGGTTTCTAGCAGCTGTTGATGAGCAGGGATGCTGGGGTTCAAGAGGTTCGGGAGTTAATAGAATGGGTTCACTCTGAAGTCAATGGTGGAATGCCACAGGGAAGTGTTGAGTGCTGAAGTCAGACCCAATACAGAGATAGAAAGGTATGGAAGGGATTAATCCCCAATAGCCTCAGAGGCAGATAAATGGTCCAGTGGGAGTCAGAGGCTTGTGTTCACACCAGAGGAGGGGCCCAGGCTGGATCAGGAACAAAGAGAGAGCATCCAGTGGCCTCAGTTTCCCTGGCTCTGAAGGAGCAAAGGAAACAAACAGTGATAGGCTGCGGTAGGATGCAGGGATCAGGAGGGAAGAGGTCTAAAATTAACCAGAGAAGAAAGGAGAGGTAAAAGATAGGGTAAGTGACATTTGTGTCAGCTGAGGGTGTTCCTCGAGTCCTAGTGACAGTGTTCCATGATTGGTGCTGGCACTGAGGGTAAAAGGAACTTTTAGTCACCAGATGTAATTGTCATCTCTGAGGCTTACTGATGAGTAAGCTCACCCTTTCTAGTTCTCTCTGAACTCTGGCTGGCTGATTCAACCCAGCTGTTCTGGCTCAAAATTCTTCTCAAAGCTGACTGATTGAAACTGGCTTCTCTTGGCTTCTCACTGAATTGCTCTGCTTGGGAAAAACTGCCTCTAAATTCCATGAACTGGCTGCACTGACTTCAGGAACTGAACTCCACAGGACTTCATTGAACTTAACTGAACTCCACTGAATTGCCCTCCCCTGACTCACTCTGTCCTGCTCGAAAGTCACCTTTCCTTCTTGTCTATTCTGTGGGCATATCCTGCCTCTGACCCACTCTGCCAAATCTTTTTCTGACTCATCACTTTGTCTGCCCCTCGATTAGGCATCACTTTCAAACATGGCTACTCCCTTCTACAAATTAACCTTACCTTCACTATTAGAGATTAAAGGTGTGTACTAAGGGTGTGTCTGTACTCCAGCCAGAGGGATTAAATGTGTCATTCCAGCCAGATCACACAGACCTAGAAGTTCTTTGGATGTGAGCCCTTGCTACAGCAGCCATGTTGCTGGATTAAAATTCTTCTACAATGGAGGACCCAGAAGCTGTCTTGGTTCATGAGTGAGTTTGACAGGGCTTAAAGGAAACCAGAACACTAACCCCATGTGAACAGTATTCATAGTCAGGGTATACAAAATTCATGTGTCATCACCTAGCACATAATATGTAAATGTTGGTGTGTCTTTGTCTTGAGGTTGCTCTGGGACCCCCATCTTCACCTCTATCAGTGTATGGCTCCCTGGGTACTCCACATGACACTCCTAGCCTCTTCACACAGAGCACATAAGCTGGGTCTGGAATCAGAGAACAAATATTTACAGGATGTACACAGGAGGGAGGAGGCAGAAAACAGACAGGAAGTACCCCAAGCCTCTGTCCCATCCTCACAGGCTGGACTACCATACAGTTGGCTAACAACACAGCGTGGAATTCTTGGAAGAGCAGTTAGACTGGGTAGCTTTGGCCATCTCCCACATCAGGTTGGGGCCACTCTGGGATGAGAACAGATGGTGTCAGGAGTCAGTGACCCCCACTTACTAGCAGCTACTGTGCTTGGTTCATGCATACTTCCAGAAACTTCTGCCACGTGTCCTACAGGAGCCACCCTGTGAAGTCTTAGCTGCTTGTGTCCTAGGTCTGCTGGCTGGTGAGAGGCCTTGCACTCAAAA
This sequence comes from Micromys minutus, assembly GCF_963924665.1. Classification (NCBI taxonomy): domain Eukaryota; kingdom Metazoa; phylum Chordata; class Mammalia; order Rodentia; family Muridae; genus Micromys; species Micromys minutus. Next base: position 45,758,529 of record NC_137978.1, read on the forward strand.
TTTCTTTTGACGGTTTTAGTCTCAAATAGCAGCTATTTGAACACTTTGTCCTGAAATGGAAGTCTCTGTGCTCTCTCTCTCTCTCTCTCTCTCTCTCTCTCTCTCTCTATCTATCTATCTATCTATCTATCTCTATCTCTATCTCTCTCCTCAAGCTAACATGTTAGAACATGTCCCCTTACACAAAAAACCATTGAGCAGTGTTTCAATACATGTAACCATCTTGCTGGTCTCCGTATCTGCCTAGCATGGCTGTGACTTGGTCTTGCATGAGTCTGTGCACCCAAAGCTCTATCAAATGAGGAATAACAGTAAGAAGACACATAGGAACACACGTGACTCTGTGTTCCAGCCTTGTAGCTTGGCACCCAGAATGCTAGTTACCTGGCAAAACCCATGTTTCCTTTTCATTAAAATGGTGTAAGGCTGAGCACCAAATATTAGAAGCACCAACACCTAGGCAGAACCTGGCTGCAGGTTTTCATTAAGGAGGCCCCCACCCTACCCTGCTTTGTCTGGCAGCTAAGAGAGTCCAGATCACAGCAACACACACTGCAGGGGTTAACATTTCCCAGTGTCTATAACACCACCATCCAGAGGAGGGAGAGATTACACCCCCAGGAGTACCCATGCCTGTGGGATGTGAGCCCCTCCCCAGACTTCCTGCAACTCTGAGCTAACAGGAGGTAATTAAATGGTCCATAGTTTTCTTTCATGTGCTTCAGTAAATGTCGCCTATGAAACCAACAGGCATTTTCCGTAGTTAATGCATGATAACTAGTCTCATAAATCCAAATTATCTCTGTAAATCTAAATTAAATGCCCAGGTTTAATGTATTCAGGATGCCTAATTAATAGAGTGTTGGCCATGACCATCACTTACCTGCTTGCTCCACACCCTTGTTTTCAGCAGGGGGCGTTTCTGAGCCGTGTTTAGGTTAGAGAAGGGAGCTTCCCATGGCTCATGTTCAAGGTTAAACCGGTGCACACAGCTCTCAGGTTGCTGGGAGCCCTCCGCATTTCATCCTCTCTCTTTTCTGTCATTGGTCACTCCATACTCCCAATGGTCTGTCTGGACAACAGGGGTCTTCTCAGTCCTGCTGCTGTGTCCTGTTCCCTCTGACCCTCCTAGGCTTCAGTTCCTGACAGCTCATCTGCCTTCTGAGTTCCATCCAGTTATGATGCTTGGAGCTGTAGTAGCCATTTCAAGATGGGGAGGCTATAAACCTGAGAGCAAGAAGCCATGTGTATTGAAGATGTCAGGGAAGAATGAACGTGGCTTCTGTTCAGTGACCCCTAACCCACACCAATAATAGTCCTATATGAATCTTTTGCAGGCAATATAAACAAAACAAATCAAAACAGAACTGTGCACACATATATACATAAGCATACATAGAATACATACGCACATACACACATACACATGAGCACACACAAATGTACACACATATACACATAAGAACACACAAACACACAGCACACATGCATACACATATACACACAAACACACATACACACACAAATGAGCACACACACACAAACACACAAGAACACACAAATACATACATGTGAACATATGCTGGTCTGCATACTGGGTGCTTGCTATCCATGTGAATCTATCTTCAGGGCTCTGACCCAGCAGGAGCAGCCAAAGAGTTGCAGCTCTCTGATGGGGAGCCAGAGCAAGGCAGGCTGTCTGACCTCTTCTAGACACTAGGAGCCAAAGTCTGGGCCACCCAGCTGAAGTGGCCGCCAGCCTGAGCAACTTCCAGCTACAAAAGCCTCGGGAGAGAATGCTCTTCCTTTAGGGTGTTACAGCTCCGTAAGACAGGCACATTCAGATGAGCTCTGGTGAAATTGCTTGTGCACTTTATTCCTGTGGATAGGATCTTATAAACAGGTTGGGTTGGGTTGGGGTCTAAAGGCAGATGCTTTCTACTGGCTTGGACTGAGATGTTAGGTATGCCTCTTCTGTATGTGGAGGGGCTACGGGTGTTGCTCCTATGAGACTGATGGTCACAGACCTCTCCATGGGGTGTCATGGCCACATGTTCCAGGACAGAAACCAGGTCGGGAGTAGATTTAAATGCCCATTGTTCTCAATTATGAGAATTTTGGGGGTTCCTGAATCTGCTCAACCTTACCATGTTTTCAGTCCATTGCCCCACAAACACACACACATACATACCCAAGAACACACACAAAACACACACACACACACACACAAAGGACACACACATATGCACACACACACAAACCCTCTACATTTTCAAGCTACTATGTGCCAGAGCCTCTGTCTTTTGCAGTCAGAACTGAATTCAAGTCTCAACTTCAGATTTGAGAACCCTTGTTTTGCAAGCAAGGGGTGCAGTAAAGAAACTGCACACACAACTCACTCCATTATTAGGCTGGGAGGTTTTATTGTGAATGAGAGAGAACAGATAGCCGGAGGCATCTGTGGGACTCTGCCATGGCTACCTCTCAGGGATGGAGAGGGGAACAGAGAGGAAAAGCAGGGAGAGGTGCAGACTGGCAGTCAGCAGGGCTACGGGAACTGAAAGCTAGCAAAAATTCGGGGAGAGCCCTCCCTGCAATGAGGGGATATGCTGTGGTGGGAGGAGGGGAAGTTAGTTGGAAGAGCCGGGGAGCATGGGCTCTGAGCTATTGGAGGCTTGTCTGAATTAATAGAGAACTAGATACTCTCCAGAGATTGGGGGTGGGGTGGGCTGTAGGAGCGAATGAGAAAGTAATGGCTTTTTCTTGCAAACAGGAACCCACTTTACAAGGTTTCTGAGAAGTGCTGAGTGTTTACTGGGTCAGAGTTCAGTCTGAGCTGAGCCCAAATTGTCATTCTGGGACACTAAGACAGGACACCCTCTACTTTCCATACTGGGGTATCCTCATCTATCCATGTGGAACTGATGGTGTAGCCGACTGAGAAAATGGGAGGTGCTCGTGGGAGGGCAGAACAAAGCAGAAGGACCTGCGATGAATCCCTGGGTCCCCTTGGGAAATGCAGAGCCTGGGCAAGCTCCCTGCCTCTCCGAGCATCACCACTGGCTCTGTGAACTGTAAGGGGGAACAGGTTCCTCTGGCAGGTCCAAGACAACAAGAGAGTATTTACCCAGAGCTGACCCTGTGTTAACATCGCACAAGCCATTTGAGCAAATTGTGGCTCACCTATGCTGACACGGTCCATCTTGCAGATGTAAGAACCTGGCCCACCTAGGTGTGATGATTCACACCTTATTCCAGCAGTCAGAGGGAGAGGCAGGCCGATCTCTGTGAGTTCCAAGGTCAGCTCGATGTGTATAATAGGCCAAGGTTACACAGTGAGACCCTGGGTTAAAAAAAGGGGGCAGGGAACAAAACCAACAAGAAGAAGCTGGCCCAAAGAGGTGGTGGGAATGTCCTGAGCCCCATGGCTACTGTGCAGCCAACACGAGGTGTGAAGCAGGCAGTTGAGTAACAGGGCTCAACCCTGCCATAGTGGCTGCCATGTGAAAGGTGAATGCTTAGGATGTAGCCTCGGAATGAATGAATGAGTGCCCTGGGTGAGGCGTGTGAGCACTCCTGGTTCATCTTCTACTGCCGCCCAGTGAGGAAGCCGGGGAGAAGGGCAGCAGTGGGGTTCCTGTGTCTAACTCCCAGCAACCCCTCACACTCCTCAGCACAGAATCTCCACCAGGCTCTGGGGCCCCTCAGCGCACCTCCCGTGGCAGAAACTCTCTTGGCTCCCTCTGCTAATTCATTTGCTCCCATGTTAACTTTTATTACTTATTGATTTTCTTCCAGCCTCCCTGGCTTATCTCCATGTTTATCTGCTTAGCTTAGTGGAAGGCACTCAGTAGGAGAGGTACAAAGTGGTATTCTGTGACTGTAGATGGCCACCCATACTAATGGGGACCAGAGCCTTGGTGAGAGGAGTCACCCATCACTCCAACTCTCTGCTGAGCTAAGGAAGCCCAAGGGGTGGAGCTCGCATCTGCTCCCACAGAAGGTACCAGCAGTGAGCTCGGCCTCTGTGAGATGCTTGGTGAGGATCCTGGGTCTGGAGCAAGAACAGAGTGAGCAGTATCCTGGGGGGGACATGCTGACTCAGTTCTTAGGTGATGAGCCAGAAGGGAGGGAGGGTCTTGGCCACACAGCAAGGATGAAGGTCTTTGTGACAAGGAGGCACCTCTCCCACAGGAGGCTGAGATGTCCTGTACTGAACATGCTTCCCAGCGTGGTGGAATACACAACATTCTACCATCCACACATGCAGAAGACCAACATTTTGTGGATGGAAAGAGTTGGAGCTGGAGAGAGACTGGAGAGAAAGAAATGTCACTCTCTTGGCCCACATAGGAGGTGTCTTTGGGTGCCCTGGAAAAGTGTAAACTGATCCGGGTCATCAAAAGCAGTGACAGAGAGGAGAAGAAGCCTCAGCCCAAGGTTAAAACTGATTCTGGAAGTAGCATCTTCTCCACTGTGGAGAAGCACCCCCACACGGAGAAGCCAGCGGTATGCTGTGTAGGACCGTTGCAGGCCAGGTCCTGAGCTTCCACACAGTAAGCTGCTGCCCTGTCCCAGATGGAAGTGTGACACAGATGTGGGACACAGTCTGCCAGACCCACATCCGCATGAAGTCGGAGCTGCCCTAGGTCTCTGGAAGCACTAGGGCCCAGTGATGGAGAAAGGCTGGGTTTTTCCACGGGGTACCACCTGCTTCCTCCTCTGCAAAGGAAAGTGGGTGTGGCTTGGGCTGGGGGTAAAGTGAACCAGAGCTTGATAATTGCCAGCTTGCTCTTCGGAGTGGCCTTAAACCGTGGTGACATAAATCAAAATATAAAAACATCTACGCATTAGAGGACAGGGCCAACAGACAGAGTGTGAAAGCAATGCGGGGACTGGGGGGAAATATTCTCAAGTCGTGTCTGATGTGGATTTGTTTTCAAAACAGGTAACGATCTCTTATAATGTAAAAGCAACAACAAAGGATTTCAGATGTTGCCAAATGGAAAGATCTTCAAGAAACACATTTCCAAAGGAGACAGAACAGTCTTGTTTCCAGCTTCCTGGACACCCTTGGACAAACCCCCTTCTTTCCCTTTCTGGGGCAGATCTTGTCCTCATCCTTTCAATACAAACACCAATGGCAGCCCCCTCCCAGGATGTGGTGAGAATCATCTGTCTCAGGCTCTCCCAGGGCCTGCCCTGTGGGTACCAGTAAGTAGAACCAATGACTACTTTATACCCTGTGCCCCTCCTGGGATGATGTTTTAATTGTCAACCTGACACTGTACGGAATCACCTGGGAGGTGTCTTAACGAAGGATTGTCTGGTCCAGATTGGTCCAGCCCGCCTGCTTTTGCTCTTTGGCCCCAGCACCTTGGAGGAAAACTGTGTTCCTTCCACTGTCTCTGCATATACAAGCTACGAAAGGTACTCGGTGGCACACACCTGGAATCCCAGCATTTGGGAGACCAAGTTAGAAGGATCAGGAGTTAGAGGCCAATGCATAGTAAGATCCTGTTTCAACGAGAAAGAGGTCGTGAGGAAAACAGCTTGTGGATTGTGGAAGTGCCCAGCCTGCCTGCTCCATGAGGCCTCTAGCTCATAGCCTAGGATCCAACAGGAGACCACAGCTGTGGCCACATGGTGGGACCCCGCAGGGGAGGAACTTGAACCTGCCATTCTCTTGGACACACACACACACACACACACACACACACTCACTCACCACTCTGTGCTATGGAAGTTCAGGCCCAGCTCAAGGTAGGGGTGGGAGGTGGGGGTGGAGGTAGGAGGAGAGGGGTTGGGGAAGGGGAGCCGAGGAGAAGGGTCAGCATACAGGCAGCCTGGGATGGAGATTGCTGGAGTTGCCTCATTTCCATCTGCCAGGCCCCTTCACCACTGCCCACCACCCGTTTTCGTGGTTACAATCCTTCTGAAAGCAGGAGTGGAGCAGGAAGTGATTCATTCTCTTTCTCTTAGCCAAAGTACACAGAGGCACATTATTAATATTTACTCAGGGTTTCTCCAAGGACCACAAGCAGAAAACAGATAGGGAAGGAAGAGAAGAGCGAGCGGTCATCAGCTCTGCCACCTGCCTGCAGGTAGGCCCAGGTACCTGAGAGCATTCCACCTGGCCCAGAGCAAACAGATGATTCGCCCACTGTGACCCCAGCGAGGTCATGGAGGAGAGAGTGAAATCTGGGGAGTAGATGATAGAAAAACAGACCTTAGGCACTTTCTCTAACTATAAACCAGCCCAGGCAGGTTTGAGGAAGATCCATTACGCCTGCCCTCAAGAATCGTGCTGGGAGCAGACCCCATTGTAAAGTCAACAACTCGAGGGAATCCAGGGGGTGCCTTGCCCTGCCCTGCCTCATTTCCCATTGTGCTTTGCGGCCCAGTGTGCTTTGCGACAGAGGCTCCAGGGCCCCTTGCGTTGAAAAGCAGGAAACCCAGGCTAATGAAAACCAGGCCTGGAAGGGATCCATTACTTTGGCACAGGAAAAGGTCTTTTTTCCCCATCTCTTTGTCAGTTGGCTTTCTAGAGCCAGGCATCACCTACCCCGCCCTGCTTTCCCCCAGAAGCCTCAACCCCAGATCCCCTCCTAGGCTCAGCAACCCTAACCCCCATCTGTAGCTCTCTGCATGTGGCTGCCAGGAGCAATGAAGTCCAGATGGCTTTTCCTACCTGGTGGCCGCGTGCTGACAGCTGCTGTTGCTCCGTGCAGTCGCTGCAGATCCCTGGCTCCCCTTTATGCCCTGGTCTCCGCAGATTCCCGGCTGCCTCTGCCAGAGAGTTTATTAAAGACTTTATTAAATTGCTCTGCCCTGGCCTGCAAACTGTCTCTCTCGGTGATGAAAAAAAATACTGAGACCCAAACAGCCGAGGTAAATCCTGCGTGCTATGCAGCACACAAATGAAGGGCCGGGGCCTTGCGGGTGACTTGCGGTTCATGTCCCTTCTGTGGACTCTAAGCCAGAGGAGGGAACAGGACACTAAGATGGAAGGCTGCAGGCAGAGGGAACCAAGAATGCAGTCTGGCTGGTGTGTCAGAGGCAGGTGAGGACCCTGGACACTGGGTCTCGGTGGAGCCAGAAGAACCTGTGGAGAGGACGTTGCAAGGGGGGCAGGAGGGCTCTGGGGAAAAGGTTATTATATGGCAACACCCTTGGGCAGGGAGGTCTGGACCCTGGATGATGGCAGCAGTTCTTCAAAGGAAGGTTGGGGGATGGGAAAAAAGAAGAGGTTGTAAAAGACAGGAGAGGGTCCTCCTCGGTAGGTAAGCTTATAGAGGGTAGGGTAAGGTGGGCCATGGAACACATTTCACTCTGAAGGCTTGGAGAGCCAGACTATTCAGTGGCAGCTCCTCCACCATCTCCTTCTACTTTTCCCTGCCCGCTCCCCGCCCCCCCCCACCCAGTTTGTCTCTCTCCCTCCCTCCCTCCTTCCATCTCCCAGTTCCATGCCCTGCCTACAGGCACAACTGCACTTGCAAGAGCATGCAGCGCCACCTACAGGCTAGAGCTGATACTGTCTAGGGTGTCACACACCAAGGGGACAAAGCTTAGTCCCAGTTTTCTTCCAGCCTCTCACATTGAGAACTCTCAGCCCTGGAACACCCCAGGCTCCACCTTATTGGCCACAGCCTGAGGCCGTGCCTCTTCCTGCCCGAGAGGCATCAATGCCAGCTGCTCTGTTCCCCTGACAACCTCATTACCTGCCGCACCTGCTCCCCTCAGGACCAAGACCAGAGGAATTTAATATACTGCCTTTCCCTTTCAACCAATAACCCAAGCTGCCCAGGAACTTGAGTCCTCTGCTGTCCTGGGAGGGCTCCATCCAGCAGATAGGAGTGAGGGCCTGTCAGCTCAGCCTCCGGATACCAAGCATCTTACTCTTGTGTATAACCAGGGAAACCCACCCTGTGTGGAACTCAGAAATACCCGCGGGACGTTAGTTTGGTACCTGGACATTATTAAAGGATATGTCAAGGATGGTGCCAGATCTCAGGAACCTAGAGCAGGCACTGGAAGACAAGGTGGGGGTTGGGGTGGGGCTGCAGGGTCCCATGGAGAAGAAAATGTTCTACCTCTCCAAGGGGCAGGAGTTACAGAGAGGATAATGAGAAGGGCACCTAGGCAGGAAGACAGAGAACAGGGCATTCTCAAGAGGGAGGTCGGGGCTATCAGTGGTCAGTGAAGAGCTTAGGCTCTTCAAGGGTCAGTCTGGGAGGGGCTTTGATGCACCTTTGAGAGGCGTAGTGGGCATGAAACAGTGGCAATTATGTCACAGAAGCCACTAAGCTCTGTGATATCTCATCTCTGCAAGGCAGTATGGAGAATAATCGGGAGGCTTTTCTGCTGGCTTGAAGAGATGAGGTGAACAGAGTTATGAGCATCTCTGCTTTATAGAGACGAAGCCGAGAGAGGTCACTGGGAGGAGAGGAGGTCAGGTGAGTGACATCTTGGCCCTGGGCTGAGATGTCAATTGGAGCTTCACTCGCTTCCAGAACAAATGCTTGCCGTTGTGGGTCCATACTCTTGCCTTCTGGAATCTGGCGTTTCAGTGATGGCTACTGAGTTGTGGGAAGCCAGAGAGAGGTGACGGGGAAGACTATTTGGGGGCAGTAGAAAGCACCATGAAGAAAACAGAGGGAACTCCAGAACTGGGATAGGGGTGGAAGGGGACATCAGACTCCCTTAGGCAAGGCCCACCTGCTGCAACCCCACAGGGCCCCTCACATTCTCTTGCATACTGCTAGCCTGTAGTAGGTGCTTCCTAATGGCTCAGCTCTGGAAAGTTTCCCTACAGACCTCCCTCTGGGTCAGCAGCCCGCTGCTCCAAACACAGGTTTCTAACACCTTCCTTGAGGACAGCACAAATTAATGAGCCCAGAATAGCAAGAGTTTTGGCTTCCCCAGCCCGCCTCCAGGGCCAGGGGGTGGAGACAGACAGCCCGGGCTCTTGGAAATGGAGCCTTGACCCACTGGCTTGCTCTGGGGAAAGGAGGAAGTGTTCTACCTCCTGCTGCTTGGCTTTAAATAACTCCCCATGTTTCCCATAAAATATTAGACACAGGGAATCTAAAAGCAATCGCCTTAGATCCTGAGACTTAGCACCAGATTTCAGACTCGAAGGCTCCCAGCACCGTGCTACGTTAGTAATGCAGGGCCTCATATTTATGGCATCATTAAATTATGGATTCAGAATTAAAAAAACAAGATCTGAGATATCTCGGGACCTTGGAACTTTAGAACTTAAGAGTTGAGGAAACTTCAGCACCAACTTTAGGCTCTATCATTTGCTAGCAGGTATCACTGGACCCGGGCTGAATCTTTCTGTGCCTCAGTTTCCTTTTCTGTTAAAGGCTACCTGGGAGGATTTGAGAGGGCTCCTGGAAGGATTGGATACATAGCCAGGTGCAGAGCCAGTGGCTGGCATAAGGTAAGCCGCAAGCTACATGGCTCTCTAAGCTATTACAAATAACCATTCTTAGCCTGTCCCCCTGTCTTTCAGGTTCTTTGTAAGAGGCCACCCAAGCCTGCCTGTATTCTCTCCTGACGTAAGGCCCCTCATGACTCAGGACACAGCCTTCCACCCCAAGGCTCACTGTTTCTCCACACTTCTTGCACACACACCCCACCCCACCCCCGTGCCCAACTGCTGCCCGGTCCTCTTACCCCACGTTCAGCCCTCCACACCAGCAACTCTGGGGAGTGAGTTTTTCCTCCCACGTGGCCTGGTGGACCTCTCTTCTACTTCCTTCCCTTGTGACCTCTGGCCTCCCCCAACTCCCAGCCTTTCTGGCAGCTCTAGTCCCGACTCTGTGGACAGAAGCATTGTTCCTGTATTCTCCAGATTGGGACGAGAACGCATGTGGCTTACACAGCAACTGGCCAATGGGAGTCCTCCCTGCCTGCCATGGCTGTCTGTATTTCTCCTTCCTCGACCTCCAGGCTTCTACCGCTGAAGCTCGGAGAGTTTGCAGGACCAGACTTCTGGAGCCAGTCAGAGGCCAACAGCAAAGGCAGCCAGGGGACTCTGAGCCTCTGAGATGCCAGGCATCAAGCCTAACCCTGGAAGAAAAAGCAGGAAACTGGGCTTTCCTGCTGGAGAGAAAGTACAAGCTGGAGAGTCTCCAGGAGGGAAGAGACGACCATGATCCAATTCCCCTCCATCACTGCTATGCCCACTTTGTGTCTCCATGCCATGGTGGGCTGTACTGCTAATACACTTCCTTCCATGACTGTTACCTCCTTCACCCCATTTTTTTCCATCAATGCCTTCTTCCCTGTAGGCCTCTAAACAAGCTGTCTTTCCCCTCCCAGCTCTGCTGCCTATATACCAGCCCAGCTCACACCACGAACAACTCCTTCTACTACCAAACCATAGATGTGAAAAAGCTGACACTAAATCTGTGTTTATGTAACTGTGTAAGAACCAAGCAGAGCAGAAAGTGACTAGTTGACAATGTTGCATTTTGCAGACATTTAATTGAACATGTACCCGTTTCGGTGTGGCAGCTTTCTGATGAACCTTGGATCCTGGGACTTTTTTTTTCAGCCCTTAAACACTGCATGGGCCCTTAAATGCTCCGAGACTCTGGCTTGCAAGCCCAGCGCAGTATCTAATATAGTGACCAGACTGGACCAGAATGTCCCTTGCTCATGCCTCCTCTCTCCTAGGCAGAGTCGGTGTCTGCTGCCCCTTCCTGCCTACCATTTCTAGAACCCCCAGCTGATGTGGTCAGCATCCACCTATCTGCCAGGCTTCTTCAGGGTGTGGGAGGCACAGCATCTTCATCCTGACACTTTAGATGTGCTGTGTGTCCCGCCCAAAGCAAGGCACACACAAGGTTTACTCTAGGGTAGTTTTCTGTAAGGAGCACTCTCCTATAAGTTCAAGATGGTCCAGGAGAAATGAGAGAAAGCAGATGAGGACATCTTAGGGAATCTCCCACCCTTCCCAGTCTCCATATGATTGTTACAACATAACACCCGAGGTTGAGGAGTTTACAGCATCTGCTCACAGAACAGGATGCTGACAAGCCCAAGGTCAAGGTGGCACACCTGGGGAGGGTCTTCTTGCCATGTGTGATGCAAAAGGAAGCAGGAGTCAGAGAGAAAGCCCATTCCACAAGCCCTCCTAGCAAAGGCACGGAACCCACATGAGAGGGTGAGGGTCACTCAGCATAGTCACTGAGTGTCATTTCTCAACCCCGGTACATTACATTTCAAGACAAGGCTTTGGAGCAGACAAACCTTCCAACCTCACTTGCAGGGGAGTGGACACTTGGCTGCAGCTTGGCTGTTGGGACCTGGGTGGGGTGTCCTTTGGTCACATTCTGACTGTCCCCAAGGGTAACCCAAATTTCCCATAGGCTAATGTCCTACATAACTTTCTTGCTTGACAGTCCTGTGACCCTTCCCACTTGCATTTTAGACCCCTCCTGCTCTGACACTCCACTCTGACCAGGCTGGCATTGAGATTCTTGAAAGCAGCAAGCTGAATGGCTCTTCCCTCTCTGTTATCATTCCCTGACATCACCCTCATCTTTGGTCAAGTGTCTCTCAGCCATCCTTCTAAAGCATTGGTTCCCAACCTTCCTGATGCTGCAACTCTTTAATCCAGTCCTTAGGTCCTGATAACCCCCAACCCTACAATTACTTCATCGCTACTTCATAACTGTCATTTCGCTACTGTTAGGAATTGTGATGTGAGTATCTGATATGCAGGGTTATCTGATCATGCAACCACAAAGAGGTTGAGACCCACAGGTTGAAAACCACTGTAATATCTAAAGGAACCCTCTTCTCCTTGTGGAAGCCACCCAGAGTGCTTAGATAAAGGTTTGAGGAAGGATCCTGGGCTTAGGAAAAGGTCATGGAAGGAGACAAGAGCTGAACACCTGCTGTATATCAGGCTGAGCACCTGCTGTATACAAGGACTCTAACTGGTCAAAATGCATGTGTGAGATTCCTGACTGTCACAGTGGCCCATTTTACAGGTGAGAAGACTGAGGCTCAAGAAAGAAAAGTGACCAGAAGATACACAAATTACAGTTGCTAAACCCAGGCTGCCTTCCTGTCTCTATTTGCTACCCTGTGACTGGAGACTTGGGATGCTTGGCATTGGAGGTAGCAGCCAGGACTGTTGTAGAGACTGGCTGAGGACCCAGGGCTGCTGAAGGCATAGTGGCCCAGAGTGTGTTCAAGACAGTAAGGTGGTCTGGGAGGAATTGCTCTGAGAGGCCAGGGAAGATCTAGGAAAGAAAGCTCCAGGTGAACACATGTGCACACGTGCTCACACATTTATATACGTACACACACATATAATGTAGACATATGCACATAACAAATACACAACATATAAACATGTACACACAACATATACATGCATATACACAACATATACACATGCACAAATAACATATATATGCACATACACAACATGCACATACAATACACAACATGCAAGTGCATACACAACATACAGGTACACACACACACACACACACACAGAGAGAGAGAGAGAGAGAGAGAGAGAGAGAGAGAGAGAGAAAGAGAGAGAGAGAGAATCCTGTTCCCTCAAGCACACTGAATGTGTTCCTCCTCTCTCAGAGGACCTGACAGTCACCAGGCCTGTGCTTCCTCTCTCCTCCCCTGGGGCCAGTGGTGTATGGATGGGTGGGGTGGACAGGTGTGTGGATGAGGCGGGGGCATTGGACTCTCTGCTTGCTATGAGTGACCCCACAGCAGTCCTGCTCTGAGCCCAGACTCTCTCCCTGATCTAATTAGCATCGGGGAGAATTAAAGCACACAGCCCTGAAGTGAGCCAGCTCCCCTGAGGGCATTCCAGATCTAATACTGATTAAATATGAAACGGCCTCTCTCTCCCGGTCCAGCGTCTATGAAGCCAGAACCAGAGACAGGAGTGTAATTGCCAGTCCTGGTTATGCAAGGTGCGCTCTCAAACAAGGAGTGGGAAGGAAGGGAGAGACAGGAACAGTGGAAAAGAAAAAGGGAGGGGGAAGAGAGGGGAGGGAGGAGGAGGGACAAAGGAGGAGGAAGCAGGTAGGGAAAGGGAGGGGGCAGGAAGATGCTGAGGGGAATGGGAGAAGAGACAGGGCGGGGGCATGAAGAGACAAGAACCATAGATGGACCCACTCTTCCCCCTCTCCAGGAGCATCAGCTCCTTCTGCTCTGGGGGAAGAGACAGAGAGAGCCTCTTGACTTCCTCCTTGATGGGCTTGTCCATTTCCCCCCAGGTGATTTGCTGTGCACCTACTGTGTGCTGGGCATACAGTGGCTTTAGGCTGAGCAATAAACAAGCCAGACAAGGTGCTCAGAGCGTACACAGGTTATCCAGTGCTGCAGGAAAAGGGTCTCCCCGACTGACACTCCAGAACAGTTCACCAGAGGCTGGCACCATGGCCGCCCAACATAGAAGCTGGGAGCAGAGGAACTCAAGCAGGTGGAGCTGCAGGGTGCAGGGAGAGCTTCAGGGCTTCGGCAAGCATTCTCCCTGCCCAGAATTTACCCCCCCCCCCCGTAACACCCCCATGGCTCCTCTTTCACCTGCTTTAAGTCTTTCCAAAGACATCAACTTTAACTATCCCTGACACTTTCGTGTCTTCTTGTGTTTATGGCCAAGTTATAAACCGCTAACATCTGATCTGTCTGCACTCTGTCTCCCTCCAGGGAAGCTCAGCTTCCCCAGCCTAGAACCTGTCCTTTCTACTGTTGTCTCTGTTTTGTCCCCAGCACTTGGCACTAAGCAGGGGCTTATTAAATATCTGTCAGAGACATGAAGAATGAATGAATGAATGAATGAGTGAATGAATGCACAGACTATCCTCGGGGCAAATGGAACTGCCACAGGCTTTTGAGATGAGAGATCTTGTCACATGACAAGAAGGAGCGAGTGGTGGGAATCCCCCTCCTTTGACCCTGATGAGGCAAGTAGGTAGTAAGGAAGTTGCTACCTGGGAACAGTGAAGGAATGGGACAGCATATAGTCATGGTACCCTAGGGGCTGCGGGACTAATGGGACGGAGGCGTCAGATGTTCAAGCCCCTCCAGATTGCTGGCCTACAGGAAGAGCAGCACAAAGCAGCTTCGGGGCACACAGGAATTCAGTCCTGTTAGGCTTTGGGGGAGGAAGGAGGTCTAGCCACTGGGCACAGGCCCTCTGTCAGCTACAGGATGGGGACAAAGCTGGAACATAGCAGCCAGAGAGATAAGAATGATACATCAGACATCTTCTGTTCAGAGAAAGACAGGAGGATCTGCTGTCCTTCACCAAAGCCTCCTCTTTCCATCAGAACCCAGTGGGGACAGAGGATGCTTGTCAGTGTGACTGGCTGCCACCTCACCCCGTTTGGGTCTGACTGCCTGGCTGGCATCACTCTGGCTGTTTTGCCTGGACCAGGACACAGTCCTGTGGGTAGCCAGGGTAGAATCTATCTCTTCCAAGTGACAGGGAGGCTCAGCCCCAGTCAGAGGGCTCTGGTTTCTATGGAAACTGGTGGCTGCACAAGACTGGTCCTGAGTATTGTCTCCTGCCAGGATTCAGTATTTATGGATTCATCTACCTGAGCTGGGGTGATCTTAGCCCCTGTCTGCTTTCTGTTCCTCTGAGTTTATAAAGCACCCCAAAGTTGACTCCGTGCCTGTGGACTGACTGCCTTCCTCTCTGTTCAGAACATGAGTTCAGAGGTCTCAGGGTGGTCCAAGGGGAGCCAGAGAGGGCTGGAACTCCTGTGACCATTAATAGTGATTGAAACTTGACAAGCTCTAGAATGACCTCAGAGACTAGTCTCTGGGCATGACTGCCGGGGAGATTATTTTCTTTTTCTTTTTTAAACATTTTTTTAAAAAACTGAATCTTTGGGAATTTCGCATCATGGACTCCCACTCATCTCCCAATCCGCTCATATCCACCCTTCACCCTTGTATCCTTTCCCCTCCAAAAGGAAATAAAAGTAAAATTAGAAAAGAGAAAAGAATATAAAAAACAACAAAAACCATCCCGATGACCCTTTCCGGCCAACGACCTGCTCTTCCATCACCCACAGCCTCCTGTGCACGTGCCATTCCACGCCTCCATCTTCCCCACATCGCCACCAAATACTTGTTCAGCATAGTGACACTGGAGGCTGCCGTGTGTCACGCAGTGGAGCCTGGGCCCAAACAGCTTTATTCGTGAATGTTCACTGCAATGAGTCACTCAAGGTCTCTGAATTCCGCTATAGCATCTATGACAGACCCTCGTAGAAACTCTCAGATATCCCGCTGTTACCCGGAGTCGTAAGGATCCTGCAGCCATGGATTCGCAGGTCCAGCTCTTTCATGGGCTCCAGCAGCTTATCGCTGGGGTAGACTGGGCTAACTCAAAGCCTGGTGGTGGGCTTTCTCGTGCGCGTATACCACCAGGGCCCGCTCTCCCTCGCCAGGGAGATTCTTGATTAGGTTAACCTAGATGGGACTTACTCTAAATATGGGGGCCCCTTTCCATGGTTTGGGGTCCTGGGGAAGAAGAAAGAGGAGAAAGCGGTCTAAGCATCGGCATCCGTCTCACTGTTTCACCATTGTGGACATCACGGGGTGGATGTCACGTGACGCCTCCCCCAGCTCCTCCCACATAGTTTTCTCTAGCGGTGGACTGTGGCCTCAGACCCTGAGCCAAAATAAACCCTTCCTCTTAAAGTGGCTTTTGTCAGGCAATTTGGTCACAGCAGTGAGACAATTAACTGTATAGCACCATCCCAACCTCTCTCAGGGGACAGCTGAGGCACATGGAGGGTATGTGGACCTCATATCCCTAGCTACAGCTTCCCCTAGTGCGCCAAGCCCCAAACTTTGGCCAAACCTGTAGGTGGTTTGCCAGTCTCTGGGAGGCTTCAGCTATCCCTGTCTCCAGGTAAGCATGTGGCCCCTGTTGGTCGTGTCTGCATAGCCCAGAGTCTTTTGGCTTCCTAAGGAACAACCATGTTCAGGGACCCAGGAGACACAAACCACCTCACCCGTGTGTTCAGATCCACCTTGCCCTCCTGCAGACTGTCCACCTTAGCCGGGAGAGGTGTGGGCTGTACTGCCTGCAAAATCTGGGTTTTCAACAGAGAGTGGTTTTGGTACCCACAGGGGGATGACAATGGAGAAGTAGGGTCACCGCACCAAGATCTCTTCAGGTCATCTCAGCTTGTGGCCACCATCCCCAACACTGTGGGAGCCACTGGGTGTACGAGGGAGGCAATGTGAGCACCCTGTGTCTAGGACATTTCCTCTGTAAGTAACTAGCTGGTGGAGGATTTAGCCCTTCTCTGAACCTGACAGAGACCCACAGGCCATCGGGCTCAATAGTACAAACTATAAATCAAGCTAACAAAGTGCTAAATTAAGTAAGTTCTACCCTCCTGCCTCAAGGACTCCCAGAGCTCACTGGTGGAATATGTGAGAAACAGAGAGAGCTGGTGCTGACCCTTCCCTCCCCCTGGGCCCTGACTCCTGACCCTCTGGGGGTAGCCTCCTTTGCCCTGGCTCTCCACTCAACTCAACCATGGTTACACACAGCGGGCAACCCCCAAGCTGCAAGCCCATGCTCTCTCTGTACCTCATTCCAGCTGTGAATCTGGACTTTAGGATGAACATCTAGGCACCAAAGAGGTCCTGTGGGACCAGCAACAGACTTGGCACACAGACAGGAATTCCAAAGTGAGGCTCCTGAATCACAGGTCTAAGCAGGTCCTGGGTTCAGGTCTAAGTACATAAGGGGTAGACGAGTCCCAGGAATGTAGCGGGGCTGAGCTGGGACAGGAGGCACAGGGATGTGAGGGCAGAGATCACCCAGGTCTGAGCTGGGCAGGGACGACTCCAGAGGGTGAAGAAGAAAGACCGACGGTGAAGATGAGCCCACAGATGCCCATCTGGGGTGCCAAGGTAAGGCAGCGATGGGACTGGAGCCAAGAGGCAGGCTGATGTGGAGATAAGGCTTTGCACTTGTCCAGGGGGGCGGCTGTGGCCCCTCAGAAGGCAGCAGCTACAGAAGTAACTAAGCAAAGGCCCAGGAGGCAGCATGGTCCATCAGCTCAGCTCTGTGTAGTCTACAGTCGGGATGCACCAGGCATATCGGGAGCCCAGAGAGCTGGACCACAGGCACATGAATGGTGGTGAGCCCATAGTCAGGAATGGACTGCCAAGGCAGAGGGGGTGCACAGGCGCTGGGGCACAATGGGGGTCTGCAGAATTGGTCTGCTCCTGGCACAGGTGGTTGAAGAACGAGTGGGAAGAACAGAGACTCAGCCAATCTCACCAATCCACACAGTGACAGTGCCTGCCACCATCTGTGTCCCACTTGAGATACATCAATCTGGTGTCCCTTTCTCTCCTGGGGAAGGGGGCAGTCTTAGAGGGTCACTGGGGGTTTTCTTTCCCACTCTGATTGGGACCAAGGCAAGTGATACAGCAGCCACCTGAGTCCACTCGCTCTCCTGGGAATGCAGGGATTGGGGGAAGGGCCCTCATTTAGCCGGGAGGTGACGACACCCTCTTAGAAAGACAGAATTTGTCATTTGTCACTAGCCTTGAAAGTGGACGATTTCAGTGGGCAAGAGCAGGACTTGGAGAAGACAAAGCCCTGAGCCTGCTTGCAGGTCACACCTCTGGAATGTCACCTGACTCAGAATAAATTGCAAAGCGGGAAGATTTGGATAAGAAAAGGGGGGTGGGGGCTTGGAGAGGAGTCAAGGCTAAAAGGGAGACAAAGTTGGGGGGTCTGAATGGAAAGGCTGGAAATGAAAGCACCCACAAAGCTGGGTGAATGTCACCGACTGACAACTGATGTACAAGCTTAGGGTGTGATCCCAAAATCCACGGCCTTGGGCTTCTGGGGAGCTCCAGCAAGAATAACAGTATCTATCGTAATTCCTTAAAGCTTCTGATTCTAAGGGAATCTTAGAATAATTGGATCATTGACTCTCAGTCCCCTGGTTTATAAATGACAGCAATTTTGAATCTCAGATTGCTCAAAGGTGTTACAACCCAGCCTGCTCTCCCTCCCTCCCTGAGACTTAACAATGCACCCCTTGCTTAGTCCTCTGCACAGGGTGCCTTGCCATCTCCATGACAACCCTAAGAAGTAGGGATGATCAGGTTTGCCTGATTTTCTAGATGAAGAAGCTGAGGTTCCATGGAGGCAAACCAGCTGCTGAGGTCATACACCCCTCAGGCCTGAAAGGCAGAACCCCACCCAGGTCTCTTAGCCTCTCTGCTAAATACTCACCTGCCCTGCGCATACACCTCCGAAGACAGAGGGCTCACCACCCCTCCCCACCTGAAGCCACCTATCTGTCTCAATTTTGGACACATCTCTTCTTCACAAAACCTCCATCTATTAGTCACAAGTGGGTCTCGGGAGATAACTCAGAAGGCAGGACTTCCCCTGGTCCACTGTGGCTCTTCCTCTGAGATCAGGCAGAGACTGTACCGGAAAACCCTGGAGAAAGATGGGTGAAGGTGGGTATCCTGAGGGAGGGAAGCAGCCTGAGGTGTCAGGACCAGGCCTCTGAAAGACCAGTGAGAACAAGCTCACAAGTCAGGCAGTGGGGGTGGGGAGTAACCAACTGGCTAACTCAGAAATACAATCCCCACAGTCAGAGTTACGGGGCCTAATGAGACTGGAGTCCTAAGTGCTGCGCCTTTAATTTCTTGGCTCTTTGCCCTGAAAACTTATTCCACAAAATACGCCTGGGCCATCCATCCTTCCAGATGGCTTTTTAAGTGAAACTGTTTGTTACAGGGAACAAGAAACAGGGAAGGAGGAAGAGTTGGAATTGAGCAGCTCCTCTACCCTCACCCCAGGTGGAAGCAACAGGTGGGGTGGCAAGAGGGAGGGCCTGCAGGGAGAGCTGTGACCCCAAAGAGGCCTTCAGGACAGGAAAACACAACTCAGGACCAGTATCCTCATGACAGTCGTACACCTTACATCAAGCTGCTGACTGCTGGAGTCAGAGACTCAGGAAACAGGGCATCTAGATGTCTCCATGTATCTAGGTCAATAATTTATTTTTTTATTTAACTTTCTCAGACTCCTGTTCTTGGCTGCTCTGAGTGTTAAGTGGTGGAGCCACTTTAAGGTGAGTTGGTTGTTTCTCATGGAGTTAATCATACTCTTACCATACAATCCAGAAGCCAGGTCCCCCAAGCATGTACCCAAGTGGTATGAATGATTTTGAGCATCAAAGAACCTGCACATGAGTGCTGGTGTAGACTCCATTCAGAATTTTCTAAGAAGAGAGAGCAACCCAAGAATGCAAAAGGTGAATGGAGAACTTGTGGCATGCCCACCCGGTGGAATATTACTCAGTCATCAAAAGGAGTCAGCCAGCAAGTCAGCAAAGATGGATTGGCTCCCGCATGGCTATGTTAAGAAAAAGGAGGCATTTCTCAAACGTTATTTTTCTGTGATATTCAGAAAGAAGGTGAAACCATTGCCGTTGAATGGATCAGTGGTTGCCAGGTACTTGGGAAGTAGGGGAGTTGATTGAGAGGTTACTCTACAAGATTCTGAACAGAACAACTACTGCATAAAACACAATAGTGAGTGAATGGTTTTATGCATTTGTTAAAATCCTTGGAATTTTCTAGTAAGAAAAAAAGAACTTTAATACAGCTATATATATATATATATATATATATATATATATATATATATATATATATATAGTACAATCACTACCAGAGGACCCCAAGAGTAGCATATGCTGGTGGTGACTCTGAGCTGAGGGGTTCTGAAAGCAGCATTGCCCTGGTAGCCCATCTGGTTCTCAAACCTCGGTTCGAACACTATTTTCCAATAGAAACTATGAAATGCTAGGATGGGGCTGGACGTTCCCAAGTTAAGCCTGGGTATCACAGGTGACCAGGACAGCCTCACAAAAGCAGGGAGACACCAGAGTGGAGACACCAGAGTGACCTGTTCACCTCTGGTCACAAACGTGTGAGCTCTGCTTGTATTTGTGGGGTGTCTTTGAAATCGTCAAGAATGATAATGAAGTGCATGGGGGGCACTGTTTCCGCTCTGCTGGTGTGGGAAGTTTCAGATGAGAAAGAACAGAAGGCTAGAGGAATCCATGCAGTCAGTGATGGATTAGTGGACACATCTGTGGTTAGCTGAGCACAGGTGTGGATGCTCGTCTACAAACAGAAACACCTGCATGGGTACATGCAGAGGTTAGTGTCCCATCCTGTGAGCTGAGGGGACCTGAAAGCAATAATGTCCCAGTAGCTAAGAGCACATCTGATACTCAAGCCTTGATTTGAATATCATTTTCCAATAAGAAATATGAAGTGCTAAGATGTGTCTGGGCATTCCCAAGGTGATCCTAGGGTACGCTATCATGTCAGGAAGCAAGGATATGCAGCCCCCAGTAAACAAAGCCACAATGGTGAGGCTGCCACACCATGAAAGAGCTTCTCTGGCCAAGCTTGAAATGATTTAAACAATAAAGGAAAGTATTATTCAAAGCATGGAGTAAACATTCAGTACTCAAGTGACTGGCAGGTAGTCAGGAAGTAGATAGAAGATAGATAATATATCAACTGATAGAAGACAGATGATAGGTAAATAGATGATAGATAGATAGATAGATAGATAGATAGATAGATAGATAGATAGACAAACAGGTAGGTATAGGTAGGTAGATAGATAGATAGATAGATAGATAGATGACTAATATATGGACGGGTAGGCAAAAGATAGAGGATGGATAGATGAATGGATGGGTGGATGATGGGTGGATGGATGGATGGATGGATCGATGGATGGATGGATGGATAAATGGATAGATGGAAGGGTAGATATACAGACAGACAGACTGATCAATCAATCAATAGACAGATGATAGATTGATAGACAGAAGATAGATAATAAGATATGAGTAGAAAGAAGATAAATGAGAGATAGTTGATATAAGAGATGGGTGATAAATGATTAATAAATGTGTAGATAGGTAAGAGAAAGAAGATAGATAGACAGATGATAGATGGGTGATAGCTAATAGGTGATAAAAGATGACAGACAATGGATAGATGAGAGATGGATAAATAGGGCAATAAGTAAATAGGTAATACATACATACACACATACATACACATGCATACACAGATGGGTAACACACACATACATTCACAGATGAGTGGATGGATAGATACATACATACATACATACATACATACATACATACATACATACACTGATGGATAGATAATTCATACATACATACACATGCATAGACAGATAGATGGGTAGATACATACATACACACACATACGTACACGGATGGGTGAGTAGATGGATAGATAGATATTCTTGCTTACAGATGTGGTTCTAATGACCTGTGCAGACTCTGAAATGTCCCCTTCCATCATTCCCGATCCGGATTCCTGAGCCTTCTCAGTTCCACCACTGTTCAGGCGGGAGGCTCCTGGACGGTGCTAATCTCTCGTGGTTTCTCCACTGCTGCTCTCCTGGCTTCTACTCTGATACTGTCTTCTTTCCTGCTCCCTGACTGGGATTTTCCCTTTAGATTCTGGTGTCTTCGGGTGACAGCTCAGGTCACTGGTCTGAGATTTGCCTTCCTTTCTAACTGGGCTTTAGTATTCCATGTGTCCCCTAAGAATCACTTTAGCAACTCTCTACTAATTCTGATGTGTTGTTCTCATTTTCTTTCTGTTGAAAATACTTTTTAATTCCCCTTTTGATTTACTCAGTAACACATGGGTAATTTACAAGCCTGCTGCTTAAGTTTCTAAACATGTTGAAATTTGTTTTTTTAGAGATCTTTCTCTTACTGATTTATAATTCCATTCTGCTGTAGTTAGATCCTTTCTCCAACTTAACTCTTTTAGACTCATTGAAAAATAGTTCATCTTGTCTACAGAAAGCTTTGCCACTGAGAGAAATGGTCCATAAATGTCAGACTGCTAGTGCTGAGGGTTGGCTTTTCTTCATCCTGTATGATATTTGTAATGGTTAGTGTTAATTGCTGCTTTGGCAGAATATCTCTGGAAGATAAGCCTTTGGACTTGCATGTAGGGCGTTATCGTGTAACCTTAAGAGAAATGGGAAGACCTGCCCACCATGGGCGGCATCATTCCCTGGATAGGATTCTGGATGGTATAGAAGGGTTCTGAACAGTTCTGAACAAGCATTCATCGCTCTCTGTTCCTGGTGATGGATGCCATGTGACTATCATACAGAGATGGACAGATGGACGGATGGATGGAGGACAGGCAAATGGATTATCTAGCTTACAGAAGCATTTCTAATAACCTGCGCAGGTCATTAGCACATCTAATGATCTGCTTCGGGTTCCTGATGTCTTGACTTTCCTGCCCTGGTGGCCTGTATTGAACTGTGAACCAAAACAGACCCTTTTTCCCTGTAAGATGCCCTGTTAGGCTATTTTGTCACCACAACAGCTTCGTGGCCAGGCTTCCCTCCCACTTGTCCCACCTGTAACTGAGGGAGGGGTGTTCCCATCACCTGCTGTAAGTGTGGTTCTGTGTATTTCTTCTTTCAGGTCTCACGTCACTGGGGTCTGTGAAGAGGCAGGACTTTGATATCCCTGGACACACTGGCATCATGGTCTTCCCTACCTCTGAAGCCAGCTACCCCACTGCTGCACCAGCCACTCCTGCAGTCCTTGCCAGAGATCCAGAATTTTACCTTGTTGAGTGTTGGGGGTTTTGTTTTGCTAGCTTCGGATTTGCAGGCTGCATTCCGGGACACGGCTAAGCTACTCGGAAACACCTGAGTGTTCCACTGAAGCTCCGCCTTAAGGATTTCATACGTGAAGCAGGGGCTGTCTGGTTCATCTTTCCCGTGCATGAATTCGGAGTCTGTCTCCACATAGCTCTCTTTGCTGGTGCTGTGGGCTATGGATCCAGATATCTTGGTCTCCTGAAATGTCAGCTTTGTCAGCTCACCTCCAGACCTTGCTGGGCTTGGAGAGTGCTGTTCTCCCCAACCCTGTGGACTGGAAATTCTGGGCTGCATGCCAGGGCAGCTGTGGCCTCACTCCATTTGTTCCCCATCTCTCTTCATTGCCTGATGTCCCGTTTGTAAAGTGCTATATCTTATACCATCAGCCTTTGTCCCCATGAGTCCCTTATCCAAGAATAAGAAAAGCTGTAGGACACTCTGGAGGCTAGCCCAGCTCCAGATCAGGAGGCTAGCTCCAGGCCTGTCACTACATCCCTTGAAGCTTCAGATCTGAAAACATCTAGACCTAGCTCCAGATACATAGAATCCCCTTCCTCTCTCCTAAGCCCTTCCTCCCTTCACCCTGAGATGTCAGTGCCTGTGAAGGACCCTGGAAGCAAGCTTCTGCAGGTATCCAGGGAAAAGACATCTGTCTGTCGGAGTATGATCATTGGTGGTAACTGTGATAGGGTCGAGAATCAGCTGGGAGACAGGCCTTGATTATATTAATTGATCTGGGATCCTGGACTATATAAATGGAGAAAGTTATTAGGCAGCCACGTGCATTCATTCCCCTGGTGCCTGAATGTGGATGCAATGTGACATGCGGCTTGGACCTCTGCTGCCTTGACTTCCCTCCCCCATGGTGACAGATTAGTTGTGAGCTGTGCATTATTTAAGTTCTACCTCCCTGTGCTGTAGCACCATTTCCAAGGATTGTGATCCCAGAGAGACAAGTCCATGATGACAGGAGCAGAGGCGCAGCAGCTGGAGCTGGAAGCTGAGCCTCACACCCAAATCCACAGAGAGGCAGAGCAGAGAAGCAGAAGCAGAGAACACAAGCTGGGAGTGGGCGGGCCATGAACTCTCAGAGCCCGCCCCTAATGACTTACCATCTCCAACAAAGCCACTCCCCCTAAGCTTCCCCAAACACTGTAGACATCTTATTCAAACCACTACAAACTGTAAGCCCATTCTCGCTCTCCTGCTTTTGTCCTGGTATCCTGACACTGAAATCAAGACTCGAAGGGAAAGCGACTCTCATCCCTGCCGCTCCCTCTAATCGCTGAAACAAAATATCCACTGCTGGCGTAGAGAAACACCACACTACATCCATGACCTCATTGCTCGAGTGGGGAAACTGAGGCTCTGAGGTATAGAAAACTTCGCAAGGTCCTCTAGCAGATTGGGAAGCCTAGAAGCTACTTCACCCCCTGTGGCATTCCCTACCCAAGGGATCACTTATGAGGACAGTTCCCAGAAGGTAGTTCTGACCTAGGAATAGAATAGCCCTTGCCACACAGTGCAGCCGAGTGAGGGGTGTGACAGGTGGTACTTCCCACTCTGTCCTCAACCCTTCCTCAGTACAGCTCTGTGGGAAGCTGAGGCATTACCTGACACCTTCAGCCCCAGGGGTAACTTCAAGAAGCGTACCAATGCACGCGGAGTTGAGCATAGTGCACAGTTGTGGAGATTTTCTTTATCGTATAGGGGTGAGCATCCCTGCTTGTCACGTTGGAGACTGGAGTTTAATTCCCTGGTGGGGAAGCAAAAGGCCTTGTTCGGTGTGGGGGTGGTCCAATCAGGGAAGTGCATGTTTTCAAGTAGCAGTACCTGGATTCTGCCCATAGAAGCCAAGTGAAACTTGAGTGTAGAGGCACATGCTTGTAATCCCAGCTCTGAGGATGGAGACAGGCTGATCATGGGATGGCTGATTTAGCTGGATCTGTGGGCTCCAGGCCTGTGGGAGATCCTGAATCAAAGTATAAAGTACAGAGAGACTATTATGTCTGCAAGAAATGCAGGCATGGGAAATGGAGCAGAGACTGAGGGAACTGGCCCAACCAGAGACCCATCCAATGGGCAAGCACCAAGGCCTCACACTCTTAAGCTTGCAGACAGGAGCGCAGCTGTCCTCTGAGAGGTTTCACCCAGCAGCTGACTCAGACGCAGACATCCACAGCCAAACAGTGGGTGGAACGTAGGGACTCTTATGGAAGAAGAGGAGGAAGGATTGTGGACCCCTGAAGGGGACAGGAACTCCACAGGAAGACAAACAGAGTCAACTAACCTGGATCCTTGGGTCTCTCAGAGTCTGAACCACCAACCAAAGAGCATACACAGGCTGGAGCTGGGCCTCCCCGCTCATATGTAGCAGATGTGCAGCTTGGTCTCCATGTGGGACCCGAACAACTGGAGTCAGGGTTATCCCAAAATGGGATATGTTCTAGCTGAGCTGCCTTGTCTGGACTCAGTAGGATAAGATGCACCCAGCCTCAAAGAGACTTGATGTGCCAAGGTGGGGGGATACCCAGGGGACCCCCACCCACTCAGAGAAGAAGGGGGAGGGTAGAGAGAGAAGAATTGTGGGAGGGGGTGACTGGAAGGGGGAAGTGAGCAGGATGTAAAGTGAATTTAAAAAAGTACCGAGTGACTGAGAAAGACACCAAGGTTTCCACAGGTGCTTACAAATTGTACCCTTGTAAACACAAGCACGCACACACACATACCCATGCATGAGCACATGCATGCACACACACACACATATACATATACACACATGTACAAATATATACATACATACAGATATTTATAAACACATATATACATACACATCACACGTGTATATACACACATGTATATATGCACACAAATGCATATACACATATACATGTATACATAGATATATATACACACATGCACATACGCATACACATACATATATATACACACATGTATATACGTATACACACATACACACACGTACACACATACAAGACAGACTGTGAGTTACGAGTAAGAAGAGAGGATGAGGACCGGGGAAGAACAGGAGTGCCACAGAAGACAGCCAGCTTCCTCTGTAGACAAGCCCAGCTCCAGGCCTCTCATTATGTAACTCCAAGTTTCAGATTTAAAGATTCTGGACCTGGCTGCAGATATACAGAATTCCTCCCTGACTCAGTCTTCCTTCCCAGGGCTCCTAGTGGCTTGGTTTAGCTTCTCTTCAGCCTCCAATAAGAGCAAGGACTCCACTGACAACATCTATTGGATCACTGAGTAGGGGCTTCACCGCAGCCCAGAGATCCTCAGGGAAGCCAGAACCATAGCCTCACTCCTCCTGAGGTGGCTCAAGGGTCTGTCTGCTCCAGGTACCTTCTTTCTATCCCAGGTTCCCTATCCCAGGGAAATCTACCCAACCGCCCCTCCCCCATGCAGATAAAGTAGCAAGAACTCCCAAGACACACTTTCTCCTCATCACCCCCCAAAGGTGAAATAAATCTTTCTAGCTGTGACCCTGCCTTGGCAGAGCTCATCCGCGGAGGAAACGGGATCAGGCGAGCACAGGAGATGATACGTTGTGTTAATGGGTGTACTTTGCACCCTGCTCAGCAGGAGCAGAGCAGAAGGGGCAAGAGTACAAAGGCCTGAAGTGTGGTGGTCTGCTAAGGGAGCCCTGGGTCCTCACCTCTGAGTAAGAAGTATCTGGGGACAGAGATAGCCACCAGCTGCCCATCCTGGGTCCTCTCAGTGGACTCACCTATCTGGATTCTGTGACTCGAGACGGCCCCACCATCATAAGGTTGTTTTGTTTCCTGCCTGATGTGTGCTTTCCTGGTGCAGACTAGAGCCACCGGGCATCCCCTCCTCTGACCTCCCTTTCCCTGGCCTCAGGTACAACGTCCTCCATGCCTGTTGACGGTCTTTTAGGGAACTCGGTGGACCAGCTTTTATGTCCTTGCATCTGGGAGCAGATAGTGTGACCCTTAAGATCCTCTTATGAGGGGCCAGGCCCCAGATCTCTGTATGAACAGCACCTTCACCGGGAACAGGCAGAGGGTTTCTCATAGTGTCCCTGACAGACTGGCACTTAGGTCCAGAGACGGAGGCAGAACTCTGTTTTGGTGGCAGGTGAGCCCCTTTCTCCACCTCTCCTGAAGTTTCTTTTGCTGGAAAGAAACACCGTGACCAAAAAGCAAGTTGGGGAGGAAAGGTTTATTTGGCTTATACTTCCATATTGCTGTTCATCGTCAAAGGAAATCAAGACCTGAGATGCTTTAAATGAAAATGGTCCCCATAGGCTCACAGGGAGCAGCAGTATTAGGAGGTGTGGCCTTGCTGGAATAGACATGACCTTGCTGAAGAAAGTGTGTCACTGGGGGTGGGCTTTGGGGTGTCAGAAGCTCAAGCCAGGCTCAGTGTGTCTCTCTCTTCCTGCTGCCTGCTGTTCTAGTACCATGTCTTCATGTTACCATGCTTCCTGACTTGATAACGGACTAAACCTCTGAACCTGTAAGCCAGCCCCAATTAAATGCTTTCTTTTTAAGAGTTACCGTGGTCATGGTGTCTGTTCACAGCAATAGAACTTTGACTAAAAGAGGACAGGAATCTAAACAAGGCAGGAACCTGGTACAGAGACCATGGAGGGTTGCTGCTCAGTGGCTGGCTCCTCAAGGTTTGCTCCTCATGGCTTACTCAGCCTGTTTTCTTATGGAACCCAGGACCACCCGTCCAGGGATGGCCCCGCCCACAGTGGGCTGGGCCCTCCAACATCAGTCACTACTTAAGAAATGCCTTACAGCAGGATCTCAGTTGAGGTTCCCACCTTTGTAGTCTGTGTCGAGTCGAGTCGACATCTGACCAGCCAGCACAGCACCTATGAATCAAATGACATATAGCCTTTGTCTTTAGAAATCTTTTATTTCTAAATGCCACCGCTCATGTCTGGAGCGGTGGCAGTCTCCTGCTTTTCTCTCGTACACCCTAAGGGGAAATTGTGAACCCCTGCTTGCACCCAGGGCCTCAGGGGTGCTGATTGCTGAGTATTCCTCCAGTGTACCTGAGCCTTTAATCAGGAGAGCAAACATGCCTGAAGGAAGAAAAGAGTGGACTCCTAAAGCTGTCTCCTGACCTCCATGTGTCCCGGGATGTATTTAGACCACACCCCATACACAAAATAAATAAGTAAATAAACAAAATGCAATAAGATATTTTAAAAGAGCCCATCACGGAGCCTGAAGACCCAGTCCTTCCTCCCGCGGCTACCTTTAATCATGCCAGAACTCTGATAGGCTTAGGGAAAATTTAGATTTTTATAAGTTGTCGGACCCTTTTTTTTTTTCTCACTTTTCATCTCAGGCGTTTTTTTTTCTTATCCTAAGCCGAAGCAGAAATTCATGAGAAAACAGGAGAATAAACAGGATGCTTGGAGCCTGAGTAAAGGTTGGAGGCCGCATAATGAGGTGGCAGAATCCTCCCTCTGGAAAGGTCACTTTGTCAGCTCGGTCTGTAGCAAATATCAGGGCCTCACATGTGTTCTGCTGCCTGTTCAAGATGGGAGATGCGGCGGAGGCTGGGGAGCCAACCCAGAGGTGGTTAAAACAGGCTGATAAATACCCAAAGGCTCAGAGAGGGAGATGTAACACACCCAGGTCGCACAGCCAGGGAGACTAGCTGAAAATTCAGATCCTCTGCTTGTCTAGCCTCCTCTTCCACAGTCTGTCCTCAGAGTACTGCTAGAAGCCATTGACTTTAATCCCATTATCCCCCAGAGCTTCAGGGTCAGGCTGTGCCTTGTGGTGATGTATAATTAGCAGAGAGACTGAACGGGGTGAGAGTAATTGGTTTTGGTCAGGGGAGTGAGCCACCATCCTCAGGCACAGCTCTGTGCAAGGCAATTCTAAGCAGAAAGACCCTTGTTGTAGAAAGACCAGTTGCTCAAGGGGGCTCTCAGGAGGGGGCTCAGTTAGGAGGGGACACAAATTCAATCCCTACCTCCCAACCCCCCTGTAAAAAGCAAGCTGTGGGCGACACGCCTCTATAATCCCAGCACAGGGGAGGCAGGCACAGGTAAGTTCCCAGAGTTTACAGGCCAGCCAGCCTCGCTGAATGGTTGAGGTCTAGGTTCGGGAAAAGTGCTCCATCTCCAAAATAGGGTGATAGAGGACACTGATGTCTACCTCTGGTTTTCACTTGCATGCCCACATGTGTGCACACACTGACACAAATGCATTTCCTGACAGCCACCCCCACCACACACACACATTTACACACACAAGAAGACATCGCTTGTCTGCACCTAGAGACCTGGGAGAAGCAGCTTTTGCTCAGAGGTGTTCACTGTGCGTTGCTGACGAGGGAGAAAAGCCACGAGGCCTCAGTGGTCCAGCAGGATGGTGGGCTTTTGACACCTGGCACCTAAGGAATTTCCAAGAAGCTGAGGCCACAGCAAGGCACAGGTGGCACAAAAAAAAAAAAAAAAAAAAAAAAAAAAAAAAAAAAAAAAAAAAAAAACAGGAGGCGGACTTGCGACTTGCGCCCCCTAGAGGGCAGATGCTAAAACTGGCCAGACCAATCATAGCAGAAAGTTCCAGCAGCACACTTGCTGCATAGCCCACATCGGCTCATTTAAATTCCAAATATAGATGGGAGCAAAGAGGGTACTCAATGGTATATCCAGTGCCACCACGCTGAAAGTGCATGCTGAGATTTGAACTCAGGTCCCAACACTCCCTTCTCTACCATGAACCACCAAGGGGGGTGCAGACATGGTCATGAGCCACCCTAGTGCTCCAAACCCCTGGGGAATTCTGCGGCTGCGTGTGGGTGTCTCCTGAGGCTCTCATTATCCTGGTGGCTTGAAGCCTAGAGCCCCACCCACGTAAGCCTCAAGCTAGTCAAAGCCCTTCCATTCTGTTGGGTTGCACTGACTCCCATAACACAGCACACCCACGGCCCTCCTTACTGTACCTCCTTAGGGTCTATGGCCAGCCGCACAGACATTACAGCCCTCTTGCTGTCTCCTGGACTTCAGACTCACTACAACCACTTGTAAATCTACCGATGTCAGTGAAAAGCCAACGCCAAGGCAGGGGCATCGGGGAATTATTACTCGAATGCTTGGAGAAAGGGGAATCCAGGACCAGGGATGTTACCAACCCTTAGTTTCCGTTTGGGTTTGGGTTTGGCACGTTCCTGAATCCATCTGTTTCTGGTACCATTGTCTGGCCTGTGCAGCTAGGGCTTCCTCTCCCTCCTCAGCCCAGGGATTTTTGGGCAACACAGGCTGGGGTGTGCCCACGAGTTCCCCAACTCCCAGAATGTGTAGACAGTTCAGATTACAGCCACCTCTTGTTTGGATAGATCTAGATGTTCCGATATGAAATGTGGCACAGCAGCTGTGCAGAGGAGTGAGGCTTCCTGGAAGGAGGAGGATCGAAGTTGGGAACATTCCACCACACACCCCACCCTGGCTCAGCCCGCTGTGCCTGCCATCCGCCCAGCATCTACACGGCTTTCTGTGCTGGGACATCCTGGCACCAGTTTTCCTCCACCCCCGGGGAAGCTCTTTCCCTGCAGGTCTCAGAGTTAGCCTGCCTCTCCCCATAGTTCTCAGACACAGGTAGGAACAGACAGAATTTTAGTTAACGTTGTGTGCTTTCCTTTAACAGGTATTTTCCCCATCCACGATCTGCATCCTGCAAGCCTAGGGAATTCGTTCTTTCTCCCTGTTGGAGAAGGGGAGACAGAGGCATAGAGAGCTGAGTCGTTTACCATCTGAAATCACCCAGCTAGTTAAGGAATGGATGTTGGGGCCCATCTCAGGTTTGACTGGTACCAAATTATACAGGCTTCTGCTGCATCACTAAATAGACTATGACAAAGCAGGCACAGAGACAGGCTTCCAGGGAAGGAGGGGAATTAAGAGAGCAGCAAGGAGGGGAGAGAAAAAAGACCCAGAAAGGGGGCTGGAGAGATGGCTCAGTGGTTAAGAGCATGACTGCTCTTCCAGAGGTCCTGAGTTCAATTCCCAGCAACTACATGGTGGCTCACAACCATCTGTAATGGGATCTGATGCTCTCTTCTGGTGACAAAAGAGTCTGAAGACAAAAGACAGTGTACTCACATACATAAAACAAACAAAAACAAACAACTATAAAAATAAAAGACCCAGAAAATGTCCTGGTAGGTCTCTGGTGGGGCAAGAAATGCAGAGGTGACAAGCAACAGGTAGAACTGGCCAATCAGACCCCTCACAGAGAGGGCCTCCTCACACAGAGGGCCTCCTCACACAGAGAGCCTCCTCACACAGAGGGCCTCCTCACAAAGGGCTTCCTGACAGGGGGTCTCCTCACAGAGAGGGCCTCCTCACAGAGAGGGCCTCCTCACAGAGAGAGCCTCCTCACAGAGAGAGCCTCCTCACAGAGAGAGCCTCCTCACAGAGAGAGCCTCATCACAGAGAGAGCCTCCTCACAGAGGGCCTCCTCACAGAGAGAGCCTCCACACAGAGAAGGCCTCCTCACAAAGGACTTCCTAACAGGGGGGTCACAGGGGGTCTCCTCACAGGGGGTCTCCTCATAGAAATCCTCCTCATAGAAGCCACAGGGGGTCTCCTCATAGAAATCCTCCTCACAGAGGTCCTCCTCACAGAGAGAACCTTCTCAAAGAGAGAGCCCCCTCACAGGGAGTCTTCTCATAGAGGGCCTCCTCACAAGGGACCTCCTCACAGGGGCCTCCTCACAGTGGGTTTCCTCACAGAGAGGGCCTCCTCACAAAGAGCCTCTGTTCACAGCACTCTGCAGCTGTAGGAGGTTAAGGCACAAGAATACTAGACCCCTACGTATGTCTCAGTTTACCCAGGCTCCTATATCTTTCCTGTGTTAATGAAACTCTTGAAAGAGATGGGCTCTCTTCTGGAGCATTCCAGTGGCCTCATTATCTTTTAGAAGGTGGAGGTAGGTGGAATTCCTAGACAAAGGCATGCCCCATTCTTCCCTAAGACTCAAGCCCTCCCCCTCCTTTGACCTGGCATCTTTGGCCACCCATCTAGGAGCTTGGAAACATGACCCAGTTCCTAATCCACAGGGTGCCTGAGTCTTGGTCACCGTGCCCTCCCAGGGAAAACCTGCTCTATTGAAATGAGAGCTGGCCAAGTGGCTAGACTGGCTGTTAACTCTGGGGTCCACATGCTTCTATGTCACCAGCTCTGGGATTGCAAGTGAAACCCACCATACCTGTTTGGGAGTTTTTTGTTTTGTTTTGTTTTGTTTTGTTTTGTTTTTTAGGTTGGTTGATTGGCTGGCTGGCTGGTTGGGTTGGTTGGTTTGGTTGGTTGGTTGGATTGGTTGGTTGGTTGGTTGGTTGGTTGGTTTGTTGGTTTGGTTGGTTGGGTTGGGGTTGGGTTGGTTAGTTGGTTGGTTGGTTGGGTTGGGTTGGTTGGGTTGGGTTAGTTGGTTGGGTTGGGTTAGTTGGTTGGGTTGGTTGGTTAGTTGGTTGGTTGGGTTGGGTTGGGTTGGTAGGTTGGTTGGTTAGGTTGGGTTGGTTGGGTTGGTTGTGTTGGGTTAGTTGGTTTGTAGGTTGATTGGTTGGGTTGGTTGGGTTGGATTGGGTTGGTTGATGGGTTGGGTTGGGTTGGTTGTTTTTTAACTGTGGGTTGGTTGTTTTTTAACTGTGGGTTCCATGGGTGGAACTCAAGTCTGCATGCTTATACAACAAGCACTTTATCAACTGAGGAGCCATCTCCACAGACCCAGGTCCCTGTATCCCTGTTAAGGACAGATCTCCTCAGGAAGTACCAGCATTCTGTGTGTGGAACATGTTTTATAGGCTGGAGGACCGTCCTCAGAAGTCTAACTCCAATGTAGCTCTAAACTGGGCTCTCAGAAAGACGCCACAGCCCTATGAG
Source organism: Micromys minutus (assembly GCF_963924665.1). Taxonomy (NCBI): domain Eukaryota; kingdom Metazoa; phylum Chordata; class Mammalia; order Rodentia; family Muridae; genus Micromys; species Micromys minutus. The sequence goes on from NC_137978.1 coordinate 45,791,195, forward strand.
GCTGGCAGTTCTCAGGAGGTGCAATGCTATGCAAATGTCCCGCTCCTTACTGCCCAAGCCCGCGGCTGCACCTGCTCTCAGTAACTCAGTCCCTGGCCTGGTGCCCTGCCGGATGGAAGCGGCGCCAGTGGATCAGATGCTTCTAAAGCTATGGATAGCAGAGCAGCCTGGACCCTGCAGGCAGGAAAGACAACCACCTACCAGGAACACACATCTATTCCTGAGTAAACAGCCGCTGGGCCTTTCCATGGACCAACACAGTCAATTTGCCAGCTGGCCTCCGGGAAGAGTGATGCCCATCCCATCAGTGGCTAGGCAGTGGCCTCTGCTGCTGGCAGCAGGATGGAGCAGCCCTGGCTGTGGAGCCCCACACTGGTGTACCCTCACACAGATGCCCCTTTATCTTCCCACCCTGGGTAAGGTAGGCAGTGGCAGGACCAATGTTGTATATACCTCACTGTTTAGTGCCTCTGGCCCTGGGCATGCTCTATCATGGGCATGGATATGTAGTACAAAGATTGGAGCACTTATTAAATGCCTTCTGTATACCAAGTGCTTAGTTACCCTAGTATGAGGTAAAGATTTTCATTATCTCGTGTTATAACGGAGCAAACGGAACACAGAAGTGTCAAGTCTTTTGTCTAAGGTTGCTCAGGTAAAGATACCAAGGCACTTACATTCTTCCCAGAAGGCACTTCCAACCCAAGGTTTCTCAATAGGTGAAAATGAATGCAGAGTGGGGAGGGTATTCTGTCCTTAACTCTGCACCTCTTCCACCAGCTGAGGTTACCCAGGTTCCTGCCACCCCAGCCCTACCCCTGTCCTTATCCAGCTTCAGCAGGCGGCCCACAGGATACAATCATTGCACATGTGTACCCTCCACCGTCCTCAGAGCAATAGGCGATTCCCTCTGCTTCTGTGGGGTTACGGATTGTGGTTAGGGAACTCTGATCCAGCTGAGGGGCAGGAAGGGTTTCACAAAGGCAAACTCAGAAGCCTCAAACGTCCACAGTGGATCAGGGTGGGTAGGGCTGGATCAGCAGTGGGGAATCTTAACAAGGAGGGTGGCGGAGGTTCCCCCACCACAAAGCCAAGCTTTTAGCTGTCTCAGACCCAGGGACTGACAGGCTGACAGGCCAGCACTGTGCTTCCAAGTACAAGGCTAGCCTCAGCTTGGAGCATCACAGGCAGAACCTGCTGAGGTAAAAGCTGGCTTTCTCTTCCCTAGGCCCCCAGCCAGGCCCATAATGCCTTGTATACTCAGCTCTTTGTGGCTTCCAGAATGTAAATTTATTCTGTGTGCCGGCGCCAGGCACTCACCTTATCTGCATGTTACAGTCACCAGAATAAATATTAGGGACAAGCCCCTGAGCTCTGCCTGTGTACACGAGTTAAACCCTCTAGCCAGCATCTCATCTAGGCAGGGATTTCAGTGGAAATGCAATGCTTACATTACCATGAGGGAAGTGTGGGCCTCTGTTCCATCCAGGAGGAGCAGCCCATGGGAAGCAGGTAGGACAGTTCCATGCTAAGGTGAGAAGAGAAAGGAGAGGATGGGGAAGGAAGCACCTGACAGATTCCTAGGCTCCAGCTGGCTGCTTCCCCAGAATCTGGGATCACATGCGACTCCCTTTCTGGCTTATTCAGGCTGAGCTACAGGAGCCTCCCAGAGGCATAGGAGACCTGGGGCAGCCCCATCAGGTTCAGACACCATCCTGGTCTCCAGAGTCGCACAATGATACAGACACGGGCGGGTCTCAGTCTCTCCTCAGCAGCTCAGCCATACAAGCTTAAAGAAGCCACGTCACCTGCCAGAGATTCCGTTTCTTTAATGAGATCCTCTATCCTGCCCACTGGACCTTCCAGGTACCTCTGACGTCAGAGGACAACTCCAAGTCCTTTTGTCCCACCCACCTCCGTAAGAGCCCAATCCAAACTGCCCTCCTGACCCTGGCTGGGGTCTGTGCTCTGTTGAAAGCCTGTGGCTAAGATTCAATTCTTAGCCCAATGTTGTGAGGGGGTAATTTTATGGCCTCACCACACAGATGAGAAGACCTTCCCCAGCTCAGTCCATGGGCCGCCAATAATTTCGTAGTTCCATGTGGTCTCCCAACTCAGGATCAGGGCAGAGGGACCAGCTCACTGAGATGAGAGAACGCCTGTACAGAGCCCTGGGTGCCTGCCTTGAAATCACATGGACTTACATGTCCACCGTTATTCCATCACAGTGCCCTGGGCCCTGAAAGGACTCAGAGGGACTGAAGGTCAGTGAACCTCAAAGTTCTAATCCAGATACACACCAGCCATCCATCCTAGAGGCTTATGGGTAGGGCAGCCAGTTGGATTTGTTCCTGTTTGCAGCTGCAATGTCCAAAAGCAGATCAGAGGTTACAAAGACAAAAGGTCAGTTCTCCTCTTGGCTTCCCCTACTCAATGCAGGATGTAGATTCAGACCCTTTATACCCCCAACAGCTGCAGGATGTCCCCAGAGGAGTTCACTAGGGTTCTACACTGCCAGTTCTTTGCTCTTCCTTCCATGTATCCCCCACCCCTGGGGTCTGCCATGTGTCATCCTGTCCTTTCTCTGGAATTGATCACCCATTATAAGACGGCTTCGTAAGACAGACATTATAGCTGAAGCTGTCACTTTGAGCCTCTTCTCATCCAGGCTTTCGTGCAACACCTACCTCACATGTCTGTGAACTTGCCTGTTTTTCTCTTGTTCATCTGTCTTTTGTTGTAGAAAGTCTGTCTCCAAGCTCCCCAAATCTTAAGTATCTTCATCTTGGTTACAGGTATCAGTGAGGCATTTTTCGAGGCAACACATGTCTAACATGCGCCTGCTGCTGCCCACCAAGAGGCCAGGGATCTCACTTTAGATCTTAGGCTCAGAATCGGATCTGAGACTTAGTAAGTGCTCAACCCTCACGGGCTGAGGCTAGAGCAGAGCCATAGGGGGAGGTGCAGGGAGGCCTGGTGCTGGAGACAGTCAGGCCCTCTCCTGCTCCTCCTGCTCCCCCTCCTCCTGTCCTGAGAGCTCTCCTTCTCTGCTACCCCCTCCTAGGCTGCCTTCTTGATCCAGGGAGCATCCCTGCAGCCCCAAAGTCAGCGCTACCCCCAGCCTGTATGTGAAAAGGATGAAGAAGCCACAGAGACAGCAATTAAGTGTTCGGTGAACTGGGCGACCAGAGAGCTCCAGCTTCCTGTCAAGGTGTTTGGGCCTGAAAACCTAAGATTAACACATCCATTTTTGGGGAGCTTATTAGCCTTTAAACTGTCAAGAAAGACACAATGCCTTGCATGAACAATTGTGGGATCCTGAGCTTCTCTCCTTCAGAAAGATGCAGAGCCAAGTGCCAGAAGACCCAGGGACTCCCACCAGCAGCTCAAAAGTCCCCTCAGGTCTGAAATGTGAGCAGGATAGACCCATGGATCCATGGACCCCTCTGGGACCATATCCCTGTCCCTCTGGTTCTCATATTTGAGTGTGGCATCCTGGTTGTCCTTAAAATTAAGGGGGGGGGGTGGAGATCAAGAAACAGGAAACAACAGTGTCAGCTGTTTGGAGAGTGGAAAAACAATTCTGAGAGAGACAGAGACAGACAGACAGACAAAGACAGACAGACAGACAGACAGAGACACACACAGAGAGACAGAAAGAGACAGAAACAGAGACACACACAGAGAGAGACAGAAAGAGACAGAAACAGAGATACACAGAGAGAAAGGAGGATCCCAGAAGAGTAGTAAGGTGGGCATCTCTGGTCAGGCCTCCCCTTCCCCACACCCCTTGTCTGAGCTGTGGGCATACCATGGCTCAGTGGTTGAGACCGTGCAGATCAATGCCCAGATAACCGCCTGGTTGGAAAGGATGCATCCCTGTCTATAGGTACTGACTGAGAGGTCAGCTCTGCGGCAGAGAAATGATAACAAAGGAAGGGGTATCTAGGTGGTACTTCCTACATCTCATTCACCATCTCTTATGCTCAGAAACTGCTAGGACAGGAGACTTCCCCATTTCTCAGTCTCATTTTGTACAGTTGAGGAAACAAACTGTGGCTAGGTCAAGGACCATCACGCCCATATAGGGCTCTCGGCACACCAGGGGGATTCGCACCTTCCTGATCCTTGAGGCTCCATTGTAACCTACTCCTGGACTGTCAGTAGATAGATAGGGGTGTGAGTTGACTAGGCAACTCTGGGACCCAGGACTTGGAAGAAGTGGAGTCCCCAGAGGTGCAGGTGTGTCCCTGGTGAGCGTAGTGTCTACATTAAAAGGCGGTGAGATGACATCACTGTGTCTCTGTCTGCAGGAAGGCTTACCACCCCAGATGGTCAAGGGAGAGAGCAGACACAGACTCATGTACTCTGGACAGCCTGCGCCAACACCGGGGGCCCGCCCAGGGCCATGAGAGTTCCCTGCTGTGTTGTGTCTGATTCTAGACACACTTCCCAAAGTAGGAACAGGAACAGTGGACTTTGAGGGGTGTTATCATCTGGGAAGCTCATACCAACAAGACCGGCCTGATTCCCCTGTCTCACCAAACACGCAAGACAAGTTTCCTGCTGGCTAGCATGATCTCATGGTCATTCTAGTCTGTCGTCAGCTGATCAAACCTGAGAATCCTCATTCTCTGACCCCTCCTGAGCCCATAGGATCCCAGCATGAGCCTTGTTCACCATGGGATTGATTCAGCCCAAGCCATGGCTCCTTCCAGCCCTGCTCTTGTCCATTCAGCTTTGAATTACAACTCATCTTTCCTAGGCCTGGGATTCACACAGAATTAAAAACTAAGGGACAGATCCAGGCATGGTGGCACGTATCTCTCTGGTCCTAGCACTCAGGAGGCAGAAAGCAGATAGATCTCTTCTTTAAGGCCAATGTGGTCTACATAGAGAGTTTCAGGCCAGACAGAGCTACATGGCGAGAAGTTATGTCAAAACAAAAACTACAGACTCAATAGGTGGAAAGCTGTGTCAGGAAAGTGCTTGTCTGACAAGCATGAGGATCTGAGTTCAGTTCCAGAACCAACACTAAAAATAAAAATATGACCATGGGACCTGGAGAGACTGTCAGCTGTTAAAAGCGCATGAGAAGACCCAGGTTTGGTTCCCAGCACCCAATTATGGAATTTCAAAAGAGTGTAAGGATACAAGACCCATAATTCTGGCTCCCTGGGACCCAACACCCTCTTCTGGCTTTTTTTGACACTTGCATATTCTCATATTCACACACATACACACACACACACACACACACACACACACACACGGAGAAAGGAAGAAACAGACATGCACACATGCACAGATACACACAAAGCACAGACACACACATACATGCACACACAGAGACCCATGCATATATACACACAGACACACACACAGACACATACACATGCACTACACACACAAGCACACACAGACACACACATACATGCACACACAGAGACCCACACATATATACACACAGACACACACAAAGAGAGACACATATACATGCACTACACACACAGACACACACATACATGCACACACAGAGACCCATGCATATATACACACAGACACACACACACACACATACACATGCACTACACACACAAGCACACACAGACACACACATACATGCACACACAGAGACCCACACATATATACACACAGACACACACAAAGAGAGACACATACACATGCACTACACACAGAGACACACACATACATGCACACACAGAGACCCACACATATATACACACAGACACATACACATGCACTACACACACAGACACACACATACACGTACACACACAGACACACACATATATACACACAGACACAAACAAACCTGAGCGACACACTCATATGAGTCCAGCCCTGCTGAGGTAGGACAGGTAGTTCCTGGTGTCTCACTGACCAGCCACTCGAGTGGATAAGAACCAGGTTAGAAAGAAGAACCCCGTCTCAAAGAAGATATATAATACCGGTACATATGTCCCCGTAAGTTATGGCTGGCTTCCACATATGTGCAATGCATGTGTGCACCGACACAGACATGCACACACCTACACATACACATGAACCCCAAAAGATCTGAGGGAGCCGCAGCATGTCAGCAACCCACTGTGCGTCCTGTAATGAGCTGCCTCCCTTCTCGGGGCCTCCAAGTATTCCTTCCACCTCAGTTACCCAAATACTCCGTATACCCCATTTCTGGTGCGTCTGTACAGGAAAGTCCAGCCAGGGTATTTGGAAATGAATCCTGCAAGTGTTCTAGTGACAACGTGTATTTGGGAGGTGACACTTGTCACATTGGCCAATTGTGAACATATTGAGAAATGAAGACCACTGATCTAGTGGGGCGTATTTAGTGCACAGAGTGACAGAGGCAAGACAGACTGCAAAAGTGAGCCTTCCTCTAGCTGGTGGGGTGTGGACAGGTGAGTGTGGTCCTACTGTGCACCTGCATCCTTGATACTTTGTGACTGTCTGACTATAGAACAAGTGCAGAAGGCTTGGAGGGCGGCCAGGTAGCTGCATGTGGTCCTACTATGCACCTGCCTTCTCCGTAATTTGTGATAGCTGAACCCACCCCTGGTATACATTAGGTGTCTATGTTGGCTGTCCTGATCAGTCCCAAGACGGCCCCTGAGGCTTGTGTGGTGCCGCTGGAGATACCTCCCCTCAGAATGGCCACTTACAGCCCAGTTGTTAGCTAATGCTTAAACATGAGGTTGGTGGTGAAAGAGGCAAGGATCACTCGGTGTTGACAGGCACCTGCCAAGAGCCATAAGGCTGACCTTTTGTGTCACTATGGTGCATTCACATCTAGATTGTGCCCAGAAGGCAGGTTTCTCTGCAAAGCCTGGAATAGGTCCCCTGCATGTGTCTGTCCTTCTCCGGCTTCTCTCAGGTCCCTGCTGTGGCAGCTGCACTATTTCTACCGGGATCCAGCTGTTTTAATGGGGACTTTAAATAACTCCCTCCACTGCCAAGAAACCTGTGTCCTGCTGAGGCAGGTGCACTGTAAGCAGACACTCTACTCCAGAGAGGCTCACAGCCATGTGGCTGTTGGACAGTGACCATACTCCCTCTCCACTTGCTCTTTGGTGATTTGACAAGTGTCGCCACAGAGTGTCAATTATATTCATACAGTTCAGGGCACAGAAAAAAAACTGTGCTTGCAAACAAACACAGTCAGGTGGGGGAGGCAGACCCCTAAGCAACACTAACTATTCACACACCCACCAAACACCCAGCGAGGGGTCCTAGCACAGCTGTTATTCTATGAGCACCTGCTGTATACAGCTCTGCTCCCACGGTGGCTACAGTGTGCTGGGACTGGACCAGGCAACTCCCAGGTTACCTCACAAGGCCCTTACCCAGACGGGCCCATCATGCCCAGTTCAACCCTGAGGAAACACGCAGCCTGGGGAAGTTGAAGAGCTTAGTGAGAGTCACACAGGGAAGCCTGCCAAGTCCCATGTGTGCAACCTGCCTCAGTAGCAGGCAGTACAGGAATAGCCACCCTCAGGTGAGTCCTGTGGGGTGGGCAGAAGACAGGTGTGGTCACCTGATCCTGGCAGCCATGTCTTAAGAAATGCTATGCTGCAGGGCTTCTGTCTTCCGGTCAATGCCCGCATCAGTCGAGCGTAGCCATTGCAAGCCCAGGGAAGAGATGGGAATTGAATCCATCCTGTGTCACGTTCACCTTCCCCACTCCACAACCAGGTGGCTTGGTTGGGGCTTAATCCACACTCGATTTGAACATGTCCGGAGAATGAACGAGCCTGTGGGAAGACGCAGGACCAAAGTCTAGGCTCTGCCTCTTTCCAGCCAGGATCTGGGCCAGCTCCACAGCTGGGAGGCATTCAGCTTAGCAGAGAACGAATGTGCACTAAACGGTCCACAGTGCCATCAACCGCTCTGCCGTGCGCTGGGCTGTCAGCCCCTCTGCTGCATGCCTGGCCCTCTGATCAGATAGAGCGGGGATCTCTGGTGCCCCACATTCTGTCAGGAGCCGGATGCCTGGTTGAGAATGCAGGCAGGTCTGGGATGCTTAAACAACTGCCAGACAGCATTGTGTGTCTCCCGGAAGGAAAGTGGGGTACATGCTGGCCAGATGGCCATCCCTTATGACCCATCTATGAACATTTCATTATCTATAATGAGGTCATAGATGTTCTGCCTGTCAATCACCCTACCAGCACATTCGCAACCCTGCACAATGCCTCATGGGGGAAGGAGTGCAGGGCTGAGGGTGCTGCCATGGTGTTCCTGAATCCGGCCTCTCTCTCTCTGGCAGGAAACTGCCCATCAGCTCAGCTGCAAGGGCTCTGGGTGTGTGCTAGCCTGAGAAGAGAGGGATATTTTGGGAGCCAGATGCCCTCATGGGTGGAATCCCATAGCTCAGTTCCTGGATGCTGCTGAGTCAGCAATCCCTCTACATTCCAGCCTCCCTCCCTCTCACCTACCTCTCAATGGCAAGCATTTTCTGATGCATGTTAGATGAGGATTGGATGGAGTGCCTGCCTGTAGGAAGAAAGACTATCGCCAGGTGAGGCCTGACTGGCTCTAAAACAAAGAGAGACCTACAGCATGACACCAGCAGCTGTATTATTAATGCCCATCTCTGGTCTGTCCCACACATGTGCAACACATACAAACACACACACACATGTGCACACACATGTACACACAAATACACATGTGCATGCATTTGCATACACATGCATACACAAATAGCAAACATGTGCATATGTGTACACACATACACACAGGTTCACACACACATGTGCACACACACACAAATACATACATGTGCACACATATCATACATGTACATACAGATATGCATACACAAATACACACATGTGTGCACATGTGCACACACACACACACACACATACACACACACACACACACACGCATGAGTACTCGGTTCTGGAAAGCAGGTAGGAGAGAGGCATCTCTTTCTTTGTCCCCAGCCTCCCTCTTTAGAAAGACAGTCATGGAGACCTTTCTGGCCTTGGCCATGTCAACCCTTGATGGAAGAAGGAAGGCAAGCAGGCAGGGACCCAGGTACCCTGTGTCAGAGACATGGATCAAAATTTCAGGCACAGAAGAAAATTGGCCATTAGCAGGTTATAGAAATGAGGACATCAGAAAGGACCCAACATTAAAGATGGCCACATGGTGACCTGTGATACGTTCCTTAATCAGGAACAGTTAGCCAGGCACCCCAAGTGGATCTGAGGGCTTCTGGGTAGAGCATTTCTCTGAGGGCTTCTGGGTATAGCATTTCTCTGAGGGCTTCTGGGTAGAGCATTTCTGTGCTGCACCACAGATAGACACACCTTATGGCAGCAGCTGGGGGCAGGTGTTAATGTGCTGGCTTGGGGAGGCGCTGATGTTCCAGGGGAAGGTTTAAAATGCTTCCATCGTGGTGAAGAATTGGCAACAGTGAGCATTCTGTTTAGACTTTCCCCATCCAGGCTATCACCTGTATCTCTCCCATCCCTTGTACTCGGATTCCTAGACATAGTGCAGAGCTGAGATGTCTGGGGTGGAGGCAGCCCACCTGCAGTCTCCCCTGGTTCACGGTGTCACCTCTCCATTTACCACACAGTGTGCATGTTATCTATTAACCTGTCCTAATGGTTCACTTTCACTGTCGATGTGACTGAGAAACATGCCTCTGGGTATGGCAGTGAGGGTGTGTCCAGATAGGGATAGCACTCTCTCCCTCTCCCTCTCCCTCTCCCTCTCCCTCTCCCTCCCTCCCTCCCTCCCTCCCTCCCTCTCCCTCTCCCTCTCCCTCTCCCTCTCCCTCCCTCCCTCCCTCCCTCCCTCCCTCCCTCCCTCCCTCCCTCCCTCTCTCTCTCTCTCTCTCTCTCTCTCTCTCTCTCTCTCTCTCTCCCTCTCTCTCTTCTTTCGCTATGGATACAGCAGGATTGGCCAGATGCATGACCACTGGAGGGAGAGGAGGATGAGGACAGCCACATGTCGGTATCTATCAGGACAGGAGGCACTGCATCAAACAGTCCTGGGTTGCAGAAACTTTGCCTTAGCTCCCCAGACTGTTTCTCTCCCAGACAATCCCAAGATGACACTTCTGGTTGGAGCATCTCCCTCGTCTTCCCCAGGATGGTCTTCTCCGGGTGTAGAGACCCTGCCTCCCTCAATCAGAATGTTGTTATTTGCACTGTGGGCTCCCGGATCCTGAAAAGAGAGAACCCAGAGCAGGTGATCCGAAGGGTCTACTCCCTAGACACTCACACACCACTGACAAAAATGTCATCCTTGCCTGAGCAGCCCCACACTGCAAAGAGGGCGTACTAGGAATAGTCTGCCTCTCTCCTTGAGGTGATGGAAATTCTTAGCCTCCTACCAACACCCCCCTGCCCCCAACAGGTCCTCTCTGAGCTCTGCCTGAGCAATTATCAGGTAAGGAAGGCAGGAAAGGAGCCCCACTAAGGAAGGTAAGTCCTAGATCTGCCCCAACCTGGGCTCCAGGGAGGAGATCCTCAATTTGGGTGCTGTCAGTCTGCTGGTTCAGGGTCATCTTGTGTTTCAAGCACCATAGCTATGTAAGCAAGTTTCCTTCTGCTTTTCTTTGAGGAATCTCAGGTCAGATTCGGAGGCAGAGGAACCCGGAAACACCTAAAGCTCAATGCTCTGAGGAGGGGGCATCTTTCCCTGGGGTATTAGTTGTACCCATTTTGGTATCTTAAGGGCCAGCTGAGGCTGACATTTTGTAGGTGAGGAACAGTAGAGAATGTGTCAAGAGCCAAAGCCTCTGTCAGCACAGAGCCACACCCAGGATTGAGGAGGGCTTTTTAGTTTCCAAGAATCTTTTCAAGCATGGCTCTACTGGCTGCTTGTGTCAGTCTCCTATTCCTCCATCAGCCCTTCCCTGATGTCAGAGTCCTGGGATCAGGGAAGCTCAGGCCTGCATAGAAGACTCTGAGTACAGTTGGATGACAGAGGGGAGAGCTGACAGGAGAGCAAGTACCTTGACTTTACAGGGGCCAAAGTGGAAATGAGCTCTAGTTCAGCATGTTCTGCTTCTATGACCCCGTGTGACTCTACCAATTGATATGGCCCCTCCCTCTTGATGACTATGGGATGGCTAAATGACGAGGGATGTGGGGACAGCAGCAGTTTGTCCTCTTCCCATTCAGAGGTGACACCCAGCTCTCAAGAACCCTGAAGCTCTATTCTCGCCTCTCCCAGCGTCTCCAGGAAATCTCATCAGTGCAGATATCACTGGGACCTGAGTCATATAAGGTCACCCGGAAGAGATGCAGGATGTGCTTCTTGAGTTTTGAAAGCACCGTATCATATCTGGAGTAAAATTGACTTGGAATGGGATTCTAGCAGAAGCGCCTACTGGTCAACCATGTGGCTTTGTGCTGGACTCTTCACTATGCATGTGATTATTCACAAAGTGAAGTCAATAATGGAATCATCCTCATATTTTATTTAAAAATAAAAATAAAGCACTAAGGCCTAAGGGGAAAGTATTAAAAATACCTAAGATTTATTTTTATCAGCCTCACTGGGGTACATGTGTCATTCAATAGGCATATTTAAAGGTAGAGCTTGATACATTGACGAACAGACACATCTACAAAACCCTCACTACAATCATGATGAGAATTCAGCTTCCAATTCTTTCTTGAATCCCTTTATGATCCAGACCTACAACAGATGACATTCACCTACCCTATCCCCAGATGCATATGTGTGTGTGTGTGCATGCGAGCATATCTGTGTGCACATGTGCATTGCGTGTATGCTTGTACATGTGTGCGTGTATGAGCACAAGTGTTTGAAAGTGTGCATACACTTATGTGTGCCTGTGTGTGATCAGTATTAGGTACCTCCTCAGTTGCTTCTCATCTTACTTTTGGGTGCAGGGTCTCTCAGTGGACTTGGGACTCATCCATTTGGCCAGGCTGATTGACCCATTAGCTCCTGGGACCTGCCCATCTCCACCTCCCCAGAGCTGGGATTACAGATGCAAGCATGCCACCACACCTGGTGCTGGAGTGGATATTGAGGATCTCAATTCAGGTCGTCATGTTTATGTGGCAAGCACTTTACCAAACCATCTCGCAGTCTACGGTCTGCTTTTTACCACTACAGATGGGTGGCATTTTCTCAAATTATATATAAATGGAACTGTAACACATGTAATCTTTTTTGTCTGGCTTGGTTCACCCGGCAGAATTATTTTGAGATTTCTCTGAATTGTGGTGAGTAGCTGTGGTTTGTTCTACCCGCCCTCCTCCTCCTCCTCTTTCTCCTCCTCTTCCTCCTCTTCTTCTTCTTCGTGGGTCTTACCCCTTCAATGGATACACCACAGTTTTTCCGAGTCAACACCTGGGTTGGCTCCAGACTTGAACTGTCAGCAAACCAATCACCCTACAGACAGCGAAGGAACTCCTAACATCCCACCCACAGCTGGCAACTTGTCCTGTTGTGCTTCAATGTGTATTCAGCTCAAGAAATTTTGTCATTTCTCTGACTCCCTTCCATACCGTGGGTGATCTAAAAGTCAGTTACTGTTTTTTTTTTTTTTCCTCAATTATTGTTTTCTAGATTTTTCTGTGTTGATGGCTCACTAGCTTAGTGTTTTTGGACTTAGAGGATATACCTTGCTAGAGAATAAATTCCGAGATGACTTTGAATCCCTTCCTTCAGTGTCATCTGTCTCTCCCCATCGATAGACTAGAAAGCAGTGTATATTCTGCCATTGCTGCAAGTGTGGATCAGGCTTTTTGCGAAAGGTGTTGTCTAACTCTCTGCACCCTCCCCCACTTTCTACTTGTTCCCTGGGTACTGGCAGAACAGCACAAATGTACCCATTCCGTCATGATTGATCTCTTTCATGTCCTATTAGTTTCAGACCTCTGTTACTGGGTTCATCTGAGGCTGTTGTTTCATTTTGAAATCACAGGAGATGGCTCAGCTGCTAATGAGCCTGCCTTACAAGCCTGAGGACCCAAGTTCAATCTCCACATCCCACTGGCTCATGGGGACTGAGACACGCTTACCCCCAGCTCCCCACAACACACAGCACACAGCAGGGCATGGTGAGTCTTCCCAGACTGGATGAGAAGGAAGACAGGTGTTTCCAGAGTCCTGGGCTCTCCCTCTGCAATGTGCAGGGACTGTTTGCTGCCCCCCAGGGACAATCATCCTTCAGTAGGCTGTTCCCTGGTGACATTTTCTAGCTCCTTCCTGAGTTCCCAATAACAGCCACATTTTAGAGTTTGGAGACAAGCCTTGAGACCAGATTCTTTTTTTTTTTTTTTCCATTCAGGAATTGGGGAGGTGGAGGAGGTCAAACATGGATTTGCACAGTAGCCTGTGTGAACCGCATCTTCAGGGGTCAAGTTGGCAGCCGACATTCATTTTACCACAGGGTAGAAATAATGAGACCTTGTAGGAGTCTGATCTTTCCTAGCTGCTGGTTGTCTGGCGAGCAAGAACTATATTGTGGATGCTCACAAGCATCCTTTAAGACTATTCTTGTCTTAAGGTCAGCATCCTTCTCCCAGTGGTGCCCTGATGTGCCCAGCTCCTGTCCTTGTGGTTCCTGCAAACACACACACCCAGACCATAAGGCACAGTTTATTTTAACTTGCCATTCAAGGGTGCAGCCCACCACGGCAGTGGAGCCATGGCGGCCATGAAGCAGCTGGTCACACGGCATCCACAGTCAGGAAGCAGAGAGTAACAAATGCCTCCACTCCGTTTGCTTTCTTCTTTTTAGTCTTCCCCAGGACTCCAGCTCATGGAGTCGAACTGCCCACATTTAGGGTTAATGTTTCCACCTCGGCTATCTCAGAGATGTGCCCAGATTGTCTCCTAGGTGATTCTAAATCCCATCAAGCTGGTCTCAATGTTAGCCATCATACACCAGCTCAGGGATGAGAGGATCCCAACTTGAGGGGGCTGCTCTGGTGAGAACTGGTGTCTCTCTTCCATAGAGACCCCGTGGCTTTGCCTAGGCTGTCTCATCTCACGCAGCCTACCTTTCTCCACCTGTAAAGCAGATAGCACAAGGTTCCTGGCAGCTCGATCATAAAGATGGTTGACGTGGCATCCCATCCCTCCATCACCCACCTCATCTCCCGTTGGGCCATTGACAGCTGCCAATCACCTTTCTGAGGACCTCATCCCATGCTCTGGGTAGGAGACGACGGGTTCCATCCAGCTTCCTAGCACATGACTAGATCCTGTAAACAGGAGTTGGACCAGTGCATAGCTAACAACCTCGCAAAGCCAAACAACCTGTTGCAGAAACACCAGTGTCACTTCTGATTTCTTTGATGCTCCATTTAAATGAAGTCATTACCCAGAGGCCTCCAGGTATTTAGAGAAAGTCTACCAACATGGTTCCTGACTCTTGTGCATGTGGAATTATGATCTCCCTGGAGAGCTATGTGACACACAAGTATTTTAAAGTCGAGTGGATCTTGGCTATTAGAGATGATTAGAGCCGGAGAGAAGAGTCTGCTCCTAGAGGACAATGCTTCTAGATGGGCAGGGCACATCCGGAGAGGCCTGGGTAGGCTGGAACAGCATGAGATGCGAATCAGAACCAGGGGTTGTACCTGTGTCCATACGCTCCTGGGATATGGCTTAGCTGAGATGCATCAGAACTCCAAAGTCCTTCTATGTCACCTCCAGCCACACAGTGTGACACAGATGATCAGAGGCCAGTGTTTCCTGAGCACCCACCACATTCCAGACAGAGCTCATGACTCCTACTGAGTCATAACAGAGAGGGGAAATATTTGCCCATGCCTCTGGGGATCTGCTTTCTTATTTGAGAGAATAGTTAACCATCCTTGTGTGTGAGGGGTGGGACCTAGGCGTGAAAAACATTCGGGGCTCCATGGTCAGGATGGAGAAATCAGGCTACAGAGAAAGGATGGAGAGTTACTCCTTCCTTCAGCCCTCCAGTTTCATCATCTGTAAACTGGAAGACAGCAATGGTCCTATATCCGAGGCCACCGTGAGGATAGAATACCTGATACAAGGAAGGACTTAGGTGGGGCCTGGGATGAATGACCACATGTACATGTTATCAGGAGTTCTGCTCCTGGGTAAAGTGGGACAGCAAGCCTCAAACTTACCTGCCTGCCCAAAGCAACTGAACACGGAAACAGAGTATATGTTATGACTGTTACCACATTGCCAGGCACCAAGTAACAAGGAACAAGGATCTCCAGAGGAATGAGGTTCAGGCCTCTGTTTTCCCCAGCTTGCAGTCTGGACAGGAATGACAGGTCTCAACACTAAGTGTGTGGGAAGGGGGTGGGGGAGTGGATGGGGGAGGGGAGATCACAAACAGGGAGAAGCTGCTGATCCTCAGCTGAGTCAGAATGTGGGGATCCAGGCATCTTGAGTTCCCAGAGCAGAGCCCTGGAGATGAGCAGTCAACACAGGGTGGCAACGGAGAAAGGGCTGACGGGACACTGCTGAAGCTCTGAGCTGAGCAACCCCACAGTGAGACAGGGTGATGAAGACGGGGACAAACGTCCAGAAAGATGTGTAGCTCTTGATGGTGCAGTATCAGCTATTTACTCTTCTAGTTGATGAGACCAAAGGGTGAACCAGAAATAACCTACGGGAGGAAAAGTTTCTTTTAGCTCACAATGAGGAGTCAGGGAAGCTGCGGTGGCAGTGCCGTGTCAGCAGGTGGCTTCCTGTTGGTGGGAACATGTTGGTTGGCTCACATCTTGGCAGAGAGAACAGAAAGCAAGCTGAGGTACAAAGCTTAAGGCTCACTCTCTACAGACTGACCTCATCTTGGGAAGTTTCCGCAACCTATCAGAACAGCACCGTCATCTGAGGTCCCAGTGTTCAAATACCAAGCCTGGGGACACTTAGAATTCCAATCAGGGTGGATGGAAGAAAAAGGGCAGTTCCGGATGGGAACAATGGGCGTAGACATCTAGTGACCAGCGGCTCTGGAAGTGAAAACCGTGTGGGTGAATATCAACGATGATGTCATAATTTAAAGCCCTTTTAAAGATGATTGACTGGTACTCCTTATGTAGAAGAACACGGGACAACTTTAGAGTAAGATGAGAACAGAGTGTTGAGATATCACTGGAAAGCTGTGAGAAGTTAAAAATGTTTACTACGCACCGTCAGGCAAAGACCAAAATAACAAAACAACAAGCTAGAGTTTCGAGATTCAAGCCAGCAAAGGGGATGACGAGCAGTCTAGACATTGCCAAACTCATCTGAAAGAAGGAGCAAGGAACAGAAGGGAAGAATAGAAACAGATCTCAGAGAAGTGTGTCCAGCTAGAAGGCAGAGACCCAGAGATGGACTGCGGCTGATAGAAAACCCACTGTGAGTCTAGAGAAGGAAATGGGTTAATGGAGGTGGATAGGTTGGTACTGTTGTGAAAAAAATGAAGAGAAAGTGTTTATGCTCCTGACAATGAGAGACTTCAATGCAGACACCAGAAGAAACAAGGAGGGTCACTGCATCATGACAATCCCCGCAAAGTTATCAAGAGAATTTGTGTGTGTGTGTGTGTGTGTGTGTGTGTGTGTGTGTTCGTGCAAAGCACGTGTTTACCTGTGTGTGCATGCAGGTGGAACCAGGGAACAACCCAGGGTGTCATCCCTGTGCTACTGTCTGCTTTGTGGGTTTGTTTGGTTTGGTTTGGTTTTTGTTGTTGTTTATTGTTTTGTTGTTGTTGTTTTTGTTTGTTTGTTTTTGAGGAAGGATCTCTCACTTGCTGGAGCTCTCCAAGCTGGCTTGGCTATTGGCCACAGAGCCCTAAGCATCTGAGGTCTTTTGGGCCCCAGTTCTGGAATTACAAATGCATACCACCAAGTCCGGAGTTTTTGTTTGGGGAAGTGAGAGGGGAAGACCAGAATTCTAAAGCAGCCCTCATTATTTCTACCCTTTAAAATTTTTTTACTGCCAGCTCACCCCCTAAGGCAAGGTCCTCACAGGCTACAGTGCAAATCCATGTCTGGCCCATTAAAAAAAAAAGGTATCTGGTGTTAATGCTATTCTTGGCCCCTGAAATGCAGCTGCTATTAGGATCTCAGGAAGGAGTCAGGAAACGAGAGAGAAGGAAGGCTCGGAGAAGGCGATTGAACCTTGGGGCAGCAACAGCTCCTGCACATTTCTGGGAGAGATAAAGAGATTCTGGAAACTACTAACTTCATCCTCATTCATACCTGTAAGGTTCACCATGCCCTACTATGTGCTGGATCTGGCTGTGAGATCAAGATGGGCAAGGCTCTGTCCTGTCCCCATGAGCCAGTGAGATCATCAATACAGCAGAAGAGACATCCATGGAAAGATAGTGCTAGAGCAAAAGCCCTATAAAATGACATAGTAGGGACCTTCTTGGGGCTGTGCGGACAGGGAGAGTCTCCCTAATAAAGAAACACTTGAGCTGAGACCTCAGTGGGAGGTGAGGACAGAGAGGTTAGTGTTCTCCATGGGATGGGGTGGTCCCACATCTAAAATGGGACCAGTCAAATGGCATCAGTCAAGAGGAGCAGTGGTCCAGACAGGGAAGGTGAGGAGTGTTCCGGTTTGGTTTCTGCCATTCTGATAAGTACCGTGACCCAAAGCAACTTGTGGGAAAGAAAGGGCTAGTCAGTTTACAGGGTTGTAGTCCACCATTGCGAGAAAACAAGAAGGGAGCTGAAGTAGAAGCCAGGGGGGGATGCTGCTCACTGACTTACTCTCCTGGCTTGCTCAGTTACCTTTCTTAAACAGCCCAGGCCCAGCTGCCCAGGGATGGCTCTGTCCACAGTGTGCTGGGCCTTTCCACATCAACTAACAACCAAGAGAAATGCCCACAGGCCAGTCTGATGGAGTCAGTTCATCAGTTGAGATTCCAGGTATGTTCTGGTTTGCACTGTCCAGAAGCCGGGTCTAGGACTGATTGGCTGATCACAACAGTGGAAGGGTTAGAATGTTGCAGGTCTAGAGATTAATTACTTTATCGAAATGGAGGCTCCCTGCCAACCTCTATGTCAGAACTAACATCCTGTGACTAAAAGATAAAGAACCTTTTCTAATCTATTAACTTAGCAGACCATTTCCACCCACCCAAAGCTGAGGATGTCATCAGAAGTCATCTGAGGCCTACAGAAAACCTTCCCGTCTCACTGTAAACACCTCTCTGCTGAATTTACTAATGTATTCTAAGATTGCCTTGATTTATGGCTTTCTTTGTAAACCTCTAAAACTCCTGAAACTCTTTTCACATTAGAACATGG
Source organism: Micromys minutus (assembly GCF_963924665.1). Taxonomy (NCBI): domain Eukaryota; kingdom Metazoa; phylum Chordata; class Mammalia; order Rodentia; family Muridae; genus Micromys; species Micromys minutus. Next base: position 45,809,464 of record NC_137978.1, read on the forward strand.
AATTGGGAATAACCTAAATCTGTATCCCAGGGCCCTGGGCACTCAAATTTAGCTCCAGGATAAATAATCTCTTGTTTCCTTTAAGGTAAGAGCCAGAGCCACCCCCCTTTCTGTGTGTGTCTGTGTATGTCTGTCTCTCTCTGTGTGTGTGTGTGTGTGTGTGTGTGTAAGAGAAAGAGAGAAAGAGAGAGGGAGAGAGGGAGGGGGAGGGAGAGAGGGAGAGAGAGGAGAGAGTCAACTTGACCAAAAACTAATTATAACAGGACTCAAAGGCCCACAGCCCCGCAGGATCATAACATGTCTAGGACGTGTTTACTGTGGCCAGAAAGGGACTGAGGGTGTCCTGGGGACCTATGCATGACAGATCTAAATGCTATGCCAAAGAAATGAACGTACTCCTACAGACATTTGCTCAGAGATTCACCATGACCATGAATCACTTTTAATAAGAGCCTTTTATTTTGGCACTGGTTTTCAATATGGAGCCAGGACTACACCTGAGAGCTCTCCCAAGGTGCGTGCCTTATCCATATGAGCCCAAGGCTTATAGAAGCAAACCCTACATGGTTACGTGTATTCTTTCTTCATGTAGACTGGATCTCACTTTAACATGTATGTCTTGTGGTTGCCCTAGCTGTCTTTCTGAGCAGAGCAAGTCAGCCAAGTTACAAAGGCAGAAGTAGCAGCTCGTCTTATGATCTACTATCTTTCAGGAACAGCAAATTTTACAACATCAGAAATTATAGAATAGTCTTCAGTGTCTGGGGAAAGGGAAGGGAAGGTTGCTAGGGCACAGCCTGCTCAAACTAGAGGCTTACATGGTAGAGGCATTGTTGCTACACACACACACACACACACACACACACACACACACACACGTATTTTAAGCAGAGCAATTAAAGACATAAATGTAATGTTAACTATCACAGCTTCCCCAGGAAGAAGGGAGGGATGGAACCTTTGTAACCCCAAGCAACCCCTGAGGGGTATCTCCCACAGATCCACAGACGAACAAAGCCATGGGCCAGGATTTCCACCCTTCTTCAAGAGCCTCTGCACTCAGGCCTATCCATCTGGGACATGCAGGCAGCACCTAGATTTCTCTGCATCCTTCAAAGCAGTCCCAAAGTCCCAGCCCCACAAAACCAGCGCAAACCAGGCCAGTCACCAACCCCATCACAACACACACACACCCAAGTTAGATCTAGCCAACAGTCTTCTTTGGGAAATAGGGCTCTTACTGGGCTATCACTAAATCAGCAGAGCCCTGTGACTTCCAGCTGTGAGGAGAGTTTCCTGCTCTGCTAGACTTGTTGAAGAGGACCCTGCCTGCAAATAATTGGGCCATCCTCTAGAGCTTCCTAGAAACAGAAAAGAAGACATCAGCTCTTGCCTCTAACACAGCAAGGCCAGGCTGTGGAAAAAGAGCAGCCTTCACTAAGCAGACCCAGGATGATGGGAATTGTGAGGAAGGTAAGTTTCCTGTAAGCCTGTAAACGCCCCCCCCCCATTTTCCTAGTGTCTTGAATGTGCTTTGGCATAGCAACAAATAGTCTTAGAATTAATCAATTAACTAACTGCAGTTATTGGCTATGACAAGTTTGGACATGTCTAGTGTTGGGTCTCCTTGGAATTGAGATACTCCTGCCTGGAAGAAGTAAGAGGCTCCTAAGATTCAGAGGGAAGGAAAAGCCACTAGACTCAGGAAGGTCAAGAAACTTACAGGCTTGGGAAACTGCAAAAGTTACAAGATGTACAAAAAGCCCTCCCTTGGTCCCATAGGGACAAGGAAGAGCTTGAGAAAGGAGACTCTTTGGTAGAGCTGCCTGCAAGTTGAACAAGGAACTCTGGTAATACAGCTTTCATACTCTCTACACAGAGGTGAGCTTTTGAATGCTGAAGTTTTGGGAGAGTCATCGAAGAAGTTCTGACAATCTCATTGGTTCATTAGAACAGATGTAGACACACTCATTTCTTTGATCTGCCGCTGTTACCAACTCTCTGGGGCTTTCATGTTTGTTCATATCTTCTCAGACAATGTTATATAGCACCTGGGATGATCACTTGCTTTCCATGGTAGCACTAGTCTTATTGCTCATGACTTAATTTTATCCTGCATGACGTCCTAGAGAAGTTTCTGACTTTTGACCTCAGTCTTCTCTTCTGGGAAATGGGCCCTTTGACTTTCCACTCTAGGTCCAGCCCTGTAAGTGGAGAGAAAAGGTTCGACCTTGACAAACTCTTGCACAACCCTTGATTGCTAGCTAGCAGAATTCTGAGACACAGGCTTCTCAGGCAGCATCGGGGGAGAGAAAGCTTCCAAGCATATCAAAATGAAATTCTACCACATATCCAAATGTCTAATTTTAAAATACTGTCAGATACTCTGACACTCATGGAAGGAGTTTGGAATCTTGATTTTATCTTTGCATTTCATCATGAAGTTTAGATCTGTCTTTAGAAGCGCAGCAAAATCCCAGTAACAAAAAATGTCATGATTCTGGAGACCTATGAACCAGCTGGGGAAGAAGAATGGTTCTGAGACCACTTAGTAGCACCGGTTTGTCTAGGTGTGAGAGAATTTACCTACTTAAAGGCGTTTGTTTCTCAACCCCCAACCCCTACCCCAACCGACCCCCACCTCTGTTCACAAATCTGTGAGCCCAACATGACTCTCAAACCTCTCTCTCAAGTTACCTAAATTGGGGGGCGGGGAATATAGGACCAGGTAGAAGCTCTAAAGGGCTTACTGTGTCCCAAGAACTTTGGTTCTCGTGGTTTTACTTCCTGCCTCACTTCTCCCTGTTCTCCCCTCCAGATCTCTATTCACTGAGCCTTCTTCTATTTTACCTCATTGGCTATGTTTACCTCAGGCCCAGACTTTCTGCCTCCCATTCATCCTACCCTCATTTCCACAAGACAAATCTTTCCATTGCTCAACATAAGCTCCAGAGTGACATCTTTCATTTCCCCTTTCATTCATCTGCTGAGTTCCAGCACATATCTGCTATTGCCTTCACAGCTTTCACTGCAGTCTGAAATCTGTCCATCCATTCATTGATAAACTATACTCACTTCTTGCCTCTGCCTCCAGAATGTGAGATTCTTGGAGGTAGTTTTTTGTATCTTTTTTTACAATTGTGTTTGATAGGTGGATGATGGGTGGATGGATACTGGATGGATGATAGATAGATGTTTGATGGATAGATGGATAGATGGTAGGTGGTGGATTCATGCATAAGAGATGGATAATGGATAATGGATGGATGATAAATGTATGATGAATGGATGAACTATGAATGGATAATAGATGGATAGATGGTGGATAATGGATAGATGATTAATAGATGGATGATGAGTGCATAAGGGATGGATGATGGATGATAAATGGATGGTAGATGGATGAAGGATGGAGGAATGATTGATGGATGATGGATAGACGATGGATGATGGATAAAGTATAGATGGATGGATGTATGATGGATAGATGGGTGGATGGATGGATGGATGATGATGGATGGATGGATGATGATGGATGGATGATGGATGAATGATGGATGATGGATGATGGATGATGGATGGATGGATGATGGATGGATGGATGATGATGGATGGATGATGGATGGATGAATGATGGATGATGGATGGATGATGGATGGCTGAATGGATGATGATGGATGGATGATGGATGGATGATGGATGGATGATGAATGATGGATGAATGATGGATGGATAGATGATGAATGGATGGATGGATGATGGATGGATGATGATGGACAGATGATGGATGGATGATGATGAATGATGGATGAATGGTGGATGGATGAATGATGATGGATGGATGATGAATAGATGATGGATGATGGATAGACGAAATATAGATGGAAGGATGATGGATGGATAATGGATGGATGGATGGATGATGGATGATGGATGGATGATGATGGATGGATGGATGATGATGGATGATGATGGATGAATGATGGATGGATGGATGGATGATGGATGGATAGATGATGGATGGATGAAGTATAGATGAATGGATGATGGATTATGGATAATGGATGAATGATGAATGGATGCATAAAAGGCTAAGTAAAAGTTTCCCCAAACCTTGGCCTTGCCTGTGGTATTTTCAGTAAATTAGTAAATGGATGTAGCACAGAGAACCAAAACGGCTTGGCAGGTTTATCTTTAGCCATCCTTAGTTGTCCTAGGTTGTTTGAAAGGTTGCCCAAGGCTTGTGAATCTATTTAAAGGGTTGTTTTGTTTCTTGGACATTTCCAGAAGACTATGAATTCATTTAACAGATGAAAACCTGACACTTGGAAAGAAGGACAAGGACTCTGCAAGATCATAGGGAGTGTCAAGAGACTCAAGATGAGAAGCCAGCTGGCTTGATCTGGCTAGCTTGTGCCTGACACTCTTGGCAGGTGCACACAGAGGCTGCTGTCCATCATAAAAGTGGCGCCATTGTTCTGATTATGTTAGAATAATAATAGCAAAATAAGGGTCCTGGAGGCCAGCCTGCTGTTAAGGTTTTCATCTGAACCATCCCAAGGCTCATGCTCTGAACACTGAGTTTCCAGCCTGCAGCTTGATTCTGAAGGCTGTGGAGACTCTGAAGTGGGTCCTAGCTCGCAAAAACAAGCAACTAGAGACAGGCCTATAATGGCTACTTTCCTAATGAGGAGACTGAGCACACATGTGTCAGGCATTTGCCTCTGGCCTCAGGGTGGATAGAGGAAGAAGCCGGGTGTCCTGACAATGAAGTCAGACGCATTTGCTGTGACAAACCCACACCTGGGGTTTCTCCCATGGCCGTGATCCTAGTCAAGGGAACGATGAACAAACCGAATGGCTCTGTCATCCTCCGGACTGCCGTCCACACACAAATACCCCAGAGACAGAATAGAGTTTGCATCTTAGCCCATATGGATGTCTAGACCTCTGTGTGGCTGGAACTAGAGAGAAAAAAGACAATATCTCAAGTGGGATCCTGTTTGGGCATGTAGGGCATGCAGGGGAGTGTCACAAAGGGCCTGCTCTGTGCTGTGTGGGGAAAGCCTGGCAGTATGTCATAGGAAGGAGATATGCATAGACTCAAACCCGCTATCCGACTTTTCCCTCCTAAGATGGGGCTGTATGAGGGTCCCTATGTCAGATGTGCCCTCCTGCATCCCCTGGTTCCACAAACAGACATGAAGATGCACTCAGAGCTGAGCTCATAGGAATTCTCGGCCCTGTGGGCTCCACCAGACACCGTGTGCCTCTCGGTCGTCATACTGAGGTTTTGCTCTGCCTCAAATGTCATGTGGGTCTTCCTGGGAGCACTGTATGGGAAGGAAAGCAGTTGGTGGGTCATCTTTGTCTCCTTGAAAGATGGCCCAGAGTACTGAGGAGTAGAGGACCCCATTGGAGCCCACCCCTGCCCTCTTCTTCTTCTTCTTCTTCTTCTTCTTCTTCTTCTTCTTCTTCTTCTTCTTCTTCTTCTTCTTCTTCTTCTTCTTCTTCTTCTTCTTCTTCTCCCACCTCCCTCCTGTCATCTGCCTGAAGTAAAGGCTGTGAGGGAGCAGAGATCTGGAAGAATCAGCACATCCTGTCAGGCTCTGCCCCCAGAAGCCCAGCTGAGCCTGGACAGCCTGGTGCTCCAGCAGAAGACTGTGCACCCAGAAAGGGAACATCTCTAAGGAGAAGGACACGCCCCAGCCCTGGCCTATGAGGCCACAGCTTCTCTGCAGTGACATCTTGGTGACTCTCTGTGCTTCCCAGGGCTCTGAGGCAGCCCCTGACGTGACACGGGTCTCTCTGGGCAGAGTATCAGAGAAAGTCGATAATGGGAACCAATGTGCGTTCACCTGTGTGAACTTTCAGGACAGTGGACAGGACAATGGATTCCAGGATCCTCAAGGCTCAGGAGTAGGGCTATGTTAAAACTATCCCGAGTTGTATGTTGAGGCCCTGTAGTTCCCCCGGGGCCAGCAATTGCTTCCACCCACTGAGCACAGACGGGGATCTGATGTGGGACAGCAGACATCTATCTTTTACGGGTCTCAGCTCATGGGGGAGGATCAATGCCTAAGGACAGCCAGGCCACAGCAGACAGATTCAGAGTGACTGCACATGTCACCCTGGACCCAGGCTCCTGCCACTGTGTCCTGTGCCCTCTTGGTTTTTCTCTCCCTCTGCCCTGACAGTTCCCTGAGACTACGAGCTTCTCCTTCCCTCAGCTCCGGCTCACTCCAGGCTACCCTGACACCCTATTTCTCTCCCATCTTCTACATCAGTGGTTCAAGCTACGACCCTTTAATATGGTGACCCCCCAATCATAAAATTATTATGTGGTTACTTCATAACTGGTGTAAGTCGTAATGTAAACATCTGACATGCAGATGGTCAAAGGTAACCACTAGGAAAGAATCTTCCAACCCCCAAAGAGGTCACAACCCACAGCTTAGAACAACTCTTCTACGGTACAGAGACCTCTATGAGAAACAGGAAGACAACAGTAAGCTTAAAAGGACACCCATAAGTCTGGTCCTTCAAGGCAGACCAGAATAATTTATGTCACTTCAGCTACAAGTGTTCGAGAGAACGCTGACCTGAGGCTAATAATCACCCATGACTTCACAACAGCCTCTTAGAAATCTGAGCTCCATGCTCAGTGGGAAATCCGAGTCTCCGTGGTAGACACTTAGATTCACTGGCTTTGTAACTGGTCATCATTGAGGGGGAGTCTGGGAGGTCTGGGAGGTCTGGGAGGTCAAGACGAAGAGCTTTGTAGGGACCAGGTCAGGATGTATGTGTGCAGAGGGACACAGTGAGCAAAAAGCATGGAGGTACCAAAGGAAGCCAGAAGGAGCCCCTGGTGTGAAAGGCATGGCTAGACAGGGAGGTGGAGGCTGTGGCCAAGGGCAGCATCCGTGCACAAAATGGCTTTGAGCTTTTAGTCCTGAGACTGGAGCTTTACAGAGGTGTGCCCTGGTCCTCCGGGGCGATGTTGGAGTTGCTTTGCCAGTCTATCACATAAAGGACCTATCAGACTTGTCTTTTATATCATTTACTTTTCACATTGCTATAACAAAACGCCTGACAAAAATGGGTGTTAGCGTTCCTTCTAGGCTAACAATGGGGAACATTGGATTCACAGTTCAAGGGTTCAGTCCCTTCTGTTGGGGAAGGAATGGAGGTCACAGTGGCTCTAGCTGCCATATTATGAGGCAGTGGTCACATTATACCCAGAGAGATAAACGCCGCCATTCAGCTCAGTTTTCAGGCTGGAACCCAGCTTGAGGCATCGGGCACATCCGTAGGTGCTGCCTGTGAGGGGTGAGGGGGGCACACATCTGTGGGTTCCGGTTCTGCTCACTGGAAGCCAAGGCAAGCATATTCTCTCTGTTCATGGCTTCCCTGTGAAAGGTAGACTAGACTAGAGAGCTCTCGCTCTGAGAGGCTCAGAACAAGAGTCGGGTATCTTGGTCTCGGCTTTGCCAAGCTGTGTGACCTTAGACAAGTTCCCGTGACTCTCTGATGTATATTATCCTGGGCTGTAACACGGAGATAGTTAGTGTTGCCTCTCAGAAGTCTTCAGTTGGGTTATTGCGAGGTGCTGGGCCTATGTCGCGGAGGATAATTAGCTCCCTTTAGCAGAAGAGATAATATGTGAAGTCACAGCTGGATAGACACCATCCCCCAAGCCCAGGAAGGCCAGAACCAAGTTCTTTAAATATTTACTTTGCCTTTACACGCTGGGATGACAATGTGGAGAACAGAGAGGAACAGAGCATTGGAACGAGGCCCTGTGACAGCGCACCGCTTAGAAGGGCACAGCTTTCAAAAGGAAATCAGTCCGGAGTCCCAGGGGTCTTGTTTCCTTGGCATGGAACAATGAGCCAGGTCCTCTGTACCTTGGTTTTCCCACCTGTGAAATGGGGCTAATAATAGAACCGGGATTATGGGGTCCTAATAGGGACCTGAGACAGAGCAGGATCGTGGTTTTGTGAAGCAGTGAGTGATTAGTCTGAGCAGGGAGACCCCTGTGAGGTATTGTGTAGTGTTGCAGAGGACAGTTAGACATTAAAGAAGGGAAACGTGGTGGCTAGACACAAAGCCTGTCTGCAGTTGCCCCTGGCTGCCACAGGAAATATGTCGAATGATATGGGGGGGGGGGGGGACGGGCTAGCCAAAGGTAGGAGGGCTAACAGGAGCCAGGGTTTACCTCATTCTGGGGAGGAACTGTGTGAGGTTTTCCATGACTCTCTACCTTGTCTAGCTATGGCTTTCGAAGCTCCATGGCCAGGCCCCACCTGGGCCCTTTACCCTGTCACCTCGATCATAGTTGCCCCTGTATACAGAGCCTCTGTTCTTTCCCTAGGTGGTCATTTCAGAGTGGCCTCCTGTCCTGAAGCTATAGGCTGAGGTTCCTGGCTCTCCCTAGAGCCCTGGCAGCGGATCCATTTCTCATCGCTACAAGTGCTGCTAATGTCTCTCAGTCCTAAACTGAAGGAGAAACTGTCGCGTCTAGTCTATGTATTCCTGTGACTCAGTCTCTCTGAGCCTAAGGTTCAGTCCGGGCATAGAGCCAACAACAGGGTCCACCCCAAGAGCAGAGCCTTGTATGCTTACAGAACAAGTACCAGGGTGGCATTAGCCACAGTGATGGCAGGAAATTTCAAAAAGGACGTGGGGACGGAGAAACAAAACTCCGTCTGGGGTGGGAGCCCATGGGAAGCAGCTGTGCCATCCGTCCGCCCTGGGACCAGCACTTGCTGCATGCATCCTGGGGTCTTGAACCTGCCAATGGGCAACACACCTCAGGTATGTACCAAGTTCCCTTAATATGGCTGACCTCCGGGCAGGCCAAGGATACCAAAAGAAAGATGGGGCTCTGCTGGACGTACCCAGTACCCCATTTCTGGGGAATTCAGGTCATCCCTGGAGGAGGCAACAACAGAGAGTGAAGTGAACAGGAATCTCTGTTTGCATTTAACTCGAGAGCTCAGCAGCTTTGGGGCTTTGTCTGCTCCAAAATGTGAGCTCTGTGATCAGAGATAAGTCTGCTTCCCTGGCTTCCCGCAGGCACATAACAGGAGTGTATGTGCTTAATAGCTGATCTCCTCTGTGCCCGTTGCCCACAACCTCATTCTCCTGCAGGCATGTCTAACCTTTGACATAGGACACACTGTGGTCATCTACACACACAGGCATTGCACACGAAAGCCCCCTTATGGATTTGGAGGGACCACGTTCATAGCTATCCTTGACTGTCCCACCGGATACTGGGCTGCAGGTTGGACACCCCTGAGGCCCAGAGAAGGAAAGCAACTGTCCCCAAGCTGCAAAGCAAGGTCCCTGGCTATTCAGTGCTAGAAATGGTATGCCATTTGGGCACCAGCAGCTCTGGGCTCCTGCTCACATCCACTTAGCGAGCGTAGGACATGGAACAGCGATTTTATTAGAGTGCAGAAACAATTTATTTTTTTCCTAAACGTAAATGAAAATGAATAACTGAGAAGATCCCCAAATGTTTATAAATGTATTAAAGCCGTGTTATCAGCACATGAGACACAGCAGCAGAGGCAGGCACTGGGGAGGCTCCTGCCAGGCAGTGCATGTGCTAAACAGAGTGGGAGCTCACAGGCTCTGGGGCTGTGATCCCCAAAAAGGAGCTCCCAAGGACTTCCCAACTCTGACCCGCAGCAGTAAGTGCAGAAGATCAGATTCACACCACCTTCCTTGTCTATGGGCCCTGTGTCCTTCACAGGGGGAGTCCCGACTGGCTTTTATTCAAAGGGGATCTGCTATTCACCTCTCAGGAGGACTGAGAGAGGTTTGAGAGAAAAGAATTTGTTGTAGAGTCAGAAGAAGGGAAAAGAGCATGATTTATAAAGAAAGCATTGTGGTTTTAATCTTGCCTTTCTATAAGTGTGTGCGTGTGTGTGTATGTATTTGTGTGTGTGTGTGCATGCATGCACATGTGTGCCTATGTGTGTGTCTGCATTTTTGTGAATACACATGCATGGGAGCTTGTATGTGTGTGTGCATGTGAGTGTATAAGTGCATGTATGTGTGTGTATGTATGTGTGTACATGTGTATGTGCATGTGTGTCTTAGAATGCATGTGTATATGTGTGTGTGTCTGTGTATGCATGTGTGTGCCTGTGTGCATGTGTGTATGTGTGTGTCTGTGTGTGCATGTGCATGTGTGCATATGTGTGTCTGCTTGTGTGCATTGTGCACATGTGTGTGCATATGTGCACATGCATACAGGAGGGGAGCACAGCTTATTGTCAGGTGTCCTCAATTTCTGTGATCAGACTCAGGTCTTTTGTTGCACTGGAATTTGCACCATCAGCTGGTCTAGTCAGTTTGCCCCAGGAATTCCTTTCAGCCTCCAAAGCACTGGGATCTCAGATGAGCTGCCGTGATGGGTCAGCTGTCATACACATGCTGGGGATCCTAACTCACAGCCTCACACTTGCGTGCCATATTCAGTGGACCATTTCCCTATCTGCTCAATGCACATAGGTTCAACTTCATACCACGTGGAATGGGTAGGTACTCTTGTCCCTAAAGGCCAACTTGGTGTCTGCTCCACACATAGCTGCTGATGTCACTGCCACTGTCTGTCTGTGCACCATCTGTAGCAGGAGAGAACCACTTAACACAGTGGCATCCCGGCCAGTGTGGCCCTGCCTTTCTCAGCAGGGGCCCATTTGCTTTGCTTTGTGCTTGGGCTCTACTTTCCTTCCTGGTGCTGCGACAAACACAATGAGCAAAAGCAACTCGGGGGAAGAAAGGGTTTATTTGGCTTATACTTCCAGGTCACTCTGCATCACTTCCAAGTAACCCCCGTCACTGAGAGATGTCAGAACAAGAATCCAAGCAGGAAACTGAAGCACAAACCATGAAGGCATGCTTCTTTCTGGCTCACTCTCTGCCTCGCAGGCTCCTGCTCAATTCGCTTTTTGAAAGATTCCAGAACCACCCACCTAGGGAATGGTGCCACCCACCATGGGCTGGGTCCTCCTACCACAGTCAACATTTAGGACAATCCCTTACAAATGTGCCCACTGGCCAGTCTGATCTGGGCAATCCCTTAATTGTGACTTCCCTCTCATGTGATACTAGGTTGTGTCAAGTTGACAGTTAAAGCTAAGATGACCTGGCTGGCTGTCCTGGGGCATGTGCTGTGCTGCTCTGAATGTAACTCTCTGTGGGCATTATAGGGTCAGCCATTTGCTACAGATGCTGATGCTGCCCAGTGAGAGATGGAGGGAAGAGGAAGGAGAGAACCATTTTCTCTGGAGGCCAAGAAAGGCCTCTGCAGAGATGACATCTAAGTGGAGACAGTCACAGGATATTTTCAAACAACATTCTGAAGGGAGAACAAAGTCCCACAGCCGGCCAGCTCACTGAGACAGGCTGCCCCTTTGCTGCCTTGCCCTGCCTAGCTTCCATTCCACAAATATACACAGGGGAATGCGTCACATTCTATTCCTTTGTGGGGTCCCATAAGTGAAATCCAGGAAGAGCCCTCTTCCTCCTTCCCACACTCCTCCCTTCTCTCTCTCCTCTCCTTCCTTCCTCCCCTTCCTCTTCCCCCTCTCTCTCCCTCCCTCCTTCCAAGCTGGTATTTATTTTCAGAACCTCCAAATCTTTCCCAAGCCTGTGACATTTACTCTTTGGAATTAGAGTATTGTCCAATTCTCTTTCCAAAAGCCAGACTGAGGGATAAGATTTCCCCAGGGCTTTTGCCTTAACCCACTGGAGGTGACATGCCAGGGGAAGGTCTTGAGTATCAATACAGCACTGACTATGCCAGCCAGCAATTATTAGACACCTACCACACAATAGGGGGAAATTACCAGAATGGAGCCAGTTGAGAGTCCCACGGGGGTGGTGCCACATTTGGATAAACTAAGGCTCAGAGAGACATGCTCCAAACCTGTTCACTCAAGGATGACCCATACGGCTCTGGCCCAAGGTCCTCCTTTTCACCCTATGCTGCCTAAAAGTTCCTGAGATTCAGGGCGCACTGAAGGCTCTGGACTGCATATTTGGTCAAAGGCGCCTGGATCCTACTGGATCTTGCTGGATTCAAGAATGTGGGGTGTAGCTGCCACATGAAATGTGTGGCTCACTAATGGAATGAATGGCCACTAAGGGCCAGGCTTCCTCTGAGATCTAAGGGCACAGCAGTAAACATGAAAGATACCATCACAGTCCAGTGGAAGAGACAGATGTCAGCAAATCGCAGTGTCTCCTGCCCCTGCCCACTGGACTGCCTGCCCCCGATGTCCCCTCTGACTAACCACTATTGATTATCTATTACTGTCATTTTTATGGTTACCATTGCTGTGAGGAAACACCATGACCAAAGCAACTTTCGGGGGGCGTATTCACTTTACACTGCCACATCAGTGTTAGGCATCAAAGGAAGTCAGGACAGGAACTCAGATAGGGCAGGAACCTGGAGGCAGGGGCTGATGCAGAGGCCATGAAGGGGTGCTGCTTACCTGTTTGTTTCTTATGGCTTGCTCAAGCTGCTTTCTTATAGAACCTAGGAGCCCAGCCCAGGGATGATACTCCTCACTAAGGGCCAGATCCTCCCCTATTAATTAATAAATAAGAAAACATTCTACAGGTCTGCCTACAGGCTGCTCCCATGGAGGCATCTTCTTAATTGAGGTTTCTCCTCACAGATGACTTTAGTTTGTGTCAAGTTTCCATAACAATATTCACCACAACTGCTTATATCTGTGATTCTGCTCACATGGCTATAACTAAGGAAACTGAGGCCAAGGGCTGACAGAGCCACTGCCCTCTGTGGGTTTCTGTGCTCACATGTTTCATCTCAATGATGTCTTTATCACCCCTGGGACAAAACCTCCCACCCTCCACCTCTCCTTGAAATCAGTCTTGGGGAACAAAAATCCTGAATGACTATAAAGGTACTACCCACCACCTTCCCTTCCTCCCCCCTTCCTCCCTCCTCCTCCCTCCTCTTCCCTCCTCTTCTCTCCTCTTCTCTCTTCCTCCCTCTTCCTCCCTCCTCCTCCTCCCTCCTCTTCCTCCCTCCTCTTCCCTCCTCTTCTCTCCTCTTCTCTCCTCTTCCCTCTTCCTCCCTCCTCCTCCCTTCTACTCCCCCCTCTTCTTCCCTCCTTCCTCCTCCTCCTCCCTTCTCCTCTTCCCTCCTCCTCCTCCCTCCTCCTCCTCCCTCCTCCTCCTCCCTCCTCCTCCCTCCTCTTCCCTCCTCTTCTCTCCTCTTCTCTCTTCCTCCCTCTTCCTCCCTCCTCCTCCTCCCTCCTCTTTCTCCCTCCTCTTCCCTCCTCTTCTCTCCTCTTCTCTCCTCTTCCCTCTTCCTCCCTCCTCCTCCCTTCTACTCCCCCCTCTTCTTCCCTCCTTCCTCCTCCTCCTCCCTTCTCCTCTTCTCTCCTCCTCCTCCCTCCTCCTCCTCCCTCCTCCTCCTCCCTCCTCCTCCCTCCTCTTCCCTCCTCTTCTCTCCTCTTCTCTCTTCCTCCCTCTTGCTCCCTCCTCCTCCCTTCTACTCCCCCCTTCTTCCCTCCTTCCTCCTCCTCCTTCCTCCTCTCCCTCTTCTTCTTTCTCTTCCCCATCATCTCCTCTTTCTCCTCTTCCTCCTCTTCCTTTTCCTCCTCTTTGGCTTCTTTGGCTTCTTCCTCCTCTCCATCCTCTTCCTCTTTTTGCAGTACTGAAGATTGAATCCCTGTCTTTACATCTGCCAGCCAAGCACTCTGCCATGGAGTGGCAAACCCAGCCCTTTGAAGCCCCTGTCTTCTGCTCTGGGCCTTCCTCCTTCCTGGTCCTTTGAGCTAGCCTCTGCCCTGATGTCTCTGTCTCCAGTCCAGCCCCATTATGGAAGTCAGAACACCCTAGTGCCCAAATATGACCACACCTGTGTACAAGAGCTCACCTTTGTGCACGGTCACTTTTGCCAGTGTCTTCTAAGACCAGACCTCGGGGAGCTGAAAGGTTCTGAGGAAGAATGGTCCAAAGGGCGTTTCTAGGGTTCTTTCATGCTTTGAGCTTAAAACGTGAGAGCAGGAAAAGAAACGAAAAGCCGTTGAAATGCAAATGCATGATGAAAGCAAGTCGGAGGAAACTGAACCGGCGTTTCTTTTCAAGCCGTGTTTTATGTCACTTCTGAAAGTCCCTCTCTTAAAGAAAACAGCCCCAGTGCTAATTGAAAGGCAGAGACTACAGCATCAAGCCCCCAGGAGGGACAGGACCAGGATCTGTACTACCACTCTGAAGCATGGCCTAGAAGAAGGCCTCACACTGAAAAAGGGTGTCCTTGGAAGAGACAGAGGCCATCCACTTGCAGGTTGACCCTGGGGACTTTGTTGAAGAACTCAGAGCTTCTATTTCCCCCTCCCTCCTCCACAGCCTCGGTCGTCTGCTTCCTTGATAGTTCCAGACAGGAAAGTCGGAGACCCAGAAAGGAGAGGGAGGGAGTCACAGGACTGATGGACCGTAGGTGTCTCTTTCCGTTAGCTACTTTATCCTGACCTGCATCTGGGCTGAGAGCCCAGCCAGTTGAGACACAGGAGTGCCTGCCTCACGGGTGACCTCAGCCCTGTGACAACTCTCCCTTCCTACCTATGCTGTGTCTTGAGAGGAAAGAGACCCCCAGCTCTGCTGCAATTAGTGCTTGTGAATCACAGGCAATACAGTCCCATGGTTCCCATGCAGACACAGGAACTAGAACCAGAAGGACATGGACCGTGTCCAGATCACACAGAGGGAGGGTGGCAGAGCCAGGACTTGACCTGAGATGCCTGGTTCAAGTCGGTCTTGGCAGCTTCCCTGACTCTCACCTGCTTTGGAGGCAGACATTTGTCAGCAGTTTGCATACGGTATGCTTGAGTTTTAGGATGTCAGGATATCAAGTGCAGCAGAGCTTTGAACCCGGGGCCTTCCCACCGCAGCCCCACTACTCTCTCCTCTTTTCCAGCCATGGAGACCATTACTTGGTTTTAAGGCAAGTGGCATTTACTAGGAATTCACTAAGACAAGCCCGGAGTGCTTAACCCAGTGTCCAGAGGATCCCTTGGCTGGTGCCAGCCCAACAGAAGCCCTAAAGGACAACTGGTTACATGTTTGAGGTTAAATAGCCTGGTCAGGGAAGCTCAAGCTTCAACAGTACCAAAGCTTGCTGATTTGCAGGACATTGCCCAGAAGAATAAGCCTCTGTCCAATATCCACCCAGAGAAGGGCACTAGGGGTTGGCTGAGCCCAGAGAGAAAGGACCTTATGATTCAGAGCTTTCTCACCAACCATGCCCAGTAGCAATGCAAGGTTTGAGGCAAGAGCCACTGGCTAACAAGAATCCTGGGTATTAAACAAAGCTACTTGGATATGTAGGGAGGGAGAGGAAGTATGTTCTTGTGTATGAGCATGTGGGGGGGGAGGGGAGGTAAGTTCTTGTGTATGAGCATGTGGGGAGAGGGGAGGTATGTTCTTGTGTGTGAGCATGTGGGGAGAGGAGAGGTATATTCTTGTGTATAAGCATGTGGGGGGAGGAGAGGTATGTTTTTGGGTATGGGCGTGTGGGGGATGCACATGGGTAAACCTCTTCTGGTATTCTGTCATTCTTTGTTATTTGAAACAGCATCTCCTATTGTCCTGAAGCTCAGTTCAGCTGGGCTGGCTGGCCAGTGAGCCTTGGGAATCCTCTGGTTTTCATATCTCTACCCCAACAAGCACGTGCCACCACACCTGGCTTTTTAATGTGGGTTTGGGGATCAAACTTAGTTCCTCTTGTTTGCATGTCAAACACTTTGCTGGCTGAGCCATCTCCCCAGCCCTTATCCCTGTGACTACACAAGGACCAGGGCATCCGCCTCCCCCGTGCTTAGCACCCATGGAATTTTCTCCCATCATTAACTTGTCCTGCAAGGTCCCCCAGCCAGGTCCACATTCAAACGTGGACCAGTTCCCAGCAGTGACACCTCTCTTGGCTATAGCTCCTGTACTTCTGGGTTCAGGGCACTGACCATTGTCCCGCATTGATCACTTTACTGGAGCACGAAGCCCTATGTCCCCAAGCTGAGATGAGATCACAGCTTCCACACAGCACCAACAGCCACAAGGGACTTACTGCTTGCTGCCAGTCAGGTACCACATACAGGACTTTGTGCCCACTCCTCCCAGCCTTCAGTAGTGCAGTCAAGGAAACTGAGTCTCATAGAAGCCAAAGGGCTCCCCCGAGATCACGATGCCTAAAGTGTTCATAGCATGAATGTATTTCATCTTCTTCTTGCCTTCCCTCCCTCAGATCCTGCTGACGATTTGCTGAGACCCTTTCTTAATTCTCCTAAGGTCCTTTGGGTACAGAGTGGACCAACCCTGCAGCTTCATCCACCCTGGGTTTTCCTCATGTGTGGTGATGAATGTCGTCACTAAGCAAGTCACTTTAAGTTGTGGCTTTAATTGGATCCCGAGCATCCTGATAAATACAAAGGTCGCAGTCGCTAAGGGCGCTGATGTGACAGGGAGGGCATCAGTGATGGAGACACAAAACCAGGAGGTGACAGGAGCACAGAGTGACTCCCACACTCATCTAATGGCCACCCCTGTCCACATCCATCGTCTCCGCTGTAAAAGCATGACTCTCTCCTCACACCCACCCCGGACCTCTCACACTAGGGATCAGACCAACACTTAGCACGTGGAGAAACTGATGTTCAAAGGGGTGAGCCGAGGTCCGTGAGGGGAGAAAACTCGAGCAGCGGGAAACAGCAGAGCCCAGAAGCCTCCCGAGCTTCCAGAGACCACACGCTCCGAAAGCGTTTTCCAGCACCGGGGTCCTCCTCCACACTGCTGGGATCAGTCTGTCACCATTGAACACCATCTGGGTTATAAAAACCTGGCTTTGTCACTGCACTCCCTTTGCCAGCAACTTGGTGGCAGACATAGTCAAGAGTGGGGGCAGGAAGGAGAGGGCAAGAGCTCAGAAGCAAGATTGGGGTTCAGGTCTGGTCTTCAGTGGAGGTCTTTCCACTTGGCGGCACTGTCTCCTGAGCCACTTCACAAGATCCTGGCAGCAGCTTCCTGGCCATTGGTGGGAGGTGTATTTCTCAGATGGCCACATCCTCCCAAGAAGACCCTAGAATTGGGCCCTTGGTAGGCTTTATCTCTGGCAGGTTTTGCTCCTCTGCTCGGCCTCTCGGCCGCAGTGGTCACAAGAATGCTGCATTTGCTCCCTCTGAACCCTTAGTCACCCAGACCCTTCGCTGGCTTAACATTAGCCACTTCAAATTAAAAGTTCCATGTTTAAACTTCCAAAGTGGTTTACATCTCCTGACTGTACAGAGTTGACTCCAGGGCGATCCCAGGGACAGACCCTTGACATTGATCTGTCACAGCCTTGGACCGGAGCCTAGCGAGGAGTCCTTCATAGAAGGAAATGGGATGGTGGTCATGAAATCACTCAGTAGGGGCACAAGTAATCGAGTCTTCTCGGGAGGCAGATGGTGATCAATGGTCATCCAAAGCAAGTGCCCTAGAGCAAAGGGGTCTTAGACAGGGGCAAGGGGCGGTGACAATAACCTCACAACCTGTGGCATGTGACAGCTTCTCCCAAGTGTCCAGGAAGACACAATGACCTCCGCTCTGCCCACCACCTGCTGAGACTACTGTGTGAGAACTGGAGACTCCCTGATAGTCAGAAAGAACGTATTTGTTCTTCCATCTCATGAATTATGGAATGGCAGTGTCAGCTACGTATACTCAACAGTCAGGTCCCTTCTGATCAGTAGAAACTAAGACGCAAGCTTCCGGACCACACTGCTGAAAGGCTGGGGTAGCTTCTGCCAAGGACTAGCTGCTAGTAAGACATAAAGAAGAATGTGGTGATGACCAGTGGGCTATGTTATGATGGAGTGGCCACTGGCTACAAGTATGCAGCCAGTGAAGGCTGTTCCCATAGCCCACACCCAGAAAAGAGGAGACTATGAGAAAAGAGACAGGAGGCAGACAGAGTGTCTCCCAGAGTCCTGGGAGGACACAGCCTAGACCTTCTCAGAATAAGAGCAAATGGATTCCCAAAAGGAGAAGCTCTTCACGTCTTTGTGCCCTGGAAGGACTTGTCTTCCTCTTCTAGCCAAGGCACAAAATGCTAAACTACATCCATAGAGACTTGCTGTTGTTAGGCAGGAGTGAGCTCAGAAAGGTTAATAGTGACTACTTCCATCTACAAATGGGGACCCAGCAGCTGCAGAGGGAAGGGGCCATCAAGGATTTAGGGTCTCAGGCTCTGACCCTGAAGGCTGAAGCCCACCACAGCCAGCACCTTGCTCTGGATCATCTTGATTCTCAAGGTGCTGTGAATCAGATGCTTACCCAAAACCAGATTAGGGGGACGCAGGAAAATACAACAGATTGTGAAGATCAACCGTCCTCACCCGGGGTAACAGGCCCATCGCTGATGGGGACCACAAAGAATCCCTATGGCCTCCTAGTGTGAGAAATCTCTCCCTGGGATGAAGGAGGTCTAAGTGACATCTAACTCTTCCTCACAAGACCCCAACAACAAACCAAAGTTCACTTCCACCATGGTTCACCCTGGAGAACCAATGGGCTCATTAGGCTTCCTTACAAAGCACGCGTGGGTCAGGGTTTACAAACAGGAATGTGGCTGACTTCAAAGCATCTGCCCTGGAAGATTAGCAGCCAGCATGGGGAAGGCTTCTACAGCTACATGTGTGGAGCCTCTTCCTTCCCTCCTTGAGCTCCATGTAGTTAGAATAGAATTGCATACAAATGGCTGGTATCGGTAACTGGATACCCAGGGAAGGATGCTCTTTGGCAAGCAGCGCCCTCTGGTCTTATGATAACTGTAGTTGCACAAGTCTCCAGAACAGGCAAGAAGAAGGATGCACCGTTTTGAGACCACAAAGGAGGATAGCATCTAGAAGTAACTATGATTCACATCATCAAAGTCCAGGGACGGTGAGCAGGAACCTCATCTCTCTTACTGCCAGGCACTCTCCTGCTTTCCCACCAGTTCTCATGGAGAGATCAAACCCATCCAACTTTTATGTGCTAAAAGTCAATAATATGCTTTCCTGGGATTCGGTGATAATAAAAGAAGAAAGACCAGCCAGTTCCAGATAACCGCATCGAAAGGCCTGATTACTCTGTCCCGGCAGAATGCACAGGTGCGACTCAAATACCACCCTGCTCCACAGCCGATTCCTCCAGTGCCCAGAGCGGTGAAATCACCTTCTGACCCTGAACCTCAAACTATGTCTGAATCCTTTGCATCCAGCAGACTCCCATGCTGTGCTCTTCACTGCCACCTAGTCACATGAGAAATCGGAACCCCACCTCTGTGAAGCCCCTGACCCAACAGCCTTATCTATTAATTTGGAGACTCCAGAATAGCTGGGCACATGGCTCAACAGGAATCTGGGATTTACCCAGCAGCTCAGCCTCCCATTGGTCCCATTTGCCTCCCACTGCCCCATCCCAGGTTCCTTCGTCCAAAGAGAAGGCAAAGGATGAGAAAAGAAACAGGCTCAAGCCAGGTGCCAGTGCGTGGCTCTCCTGAACCCCTAGTTCTTCTGAAGCTGTTTCAAGGGACCCGATGTCTAGAGAAGAGAATAGCCACAAACTTCACTGATCTAAAGCAAAACACAACTGTTGTATGAACAAGAAAACGCTCAGCAATAAAGTGGCAAAAGGGGACAAGATTTGGATGCTGCAAACTCCAGTCTTGGTGAACTCAATGAAAGGAGTCACACACACACACACACATACACACACACACACACACAAAGAGTTGCTTCACAGTCACCACACCTTATAGACTCCGATTTTCGGCTCTCTCCAATTGATCTGCATGTGTAATGCAATGCCACCAATAGCCCAGAAAGGTTGGTTTTGTTTTCTTTAGAAATTGACAAAGTGACCCTAAAGTTTATGAAGAAATGCAAGCAATTTTGAAAAAAAGAACGGAGCCAGAGGAGTAATAGTAGCTGATTTTAAAATGCTTCATAAAACCACACTAATCAAGAAAGACAAGTGGGTAGATCAAATGCAAGAGCTCCAGGCCAGGGAAGCTGTGTCTCAATGGCCAATTGGTTCTCCGAAAGCACATAGCCAGGGCAATGCAGCCATAGGGCACAAAGGTTGTATGCAAATGAGTGGAGGATTTGCATATAAGAGCAGAAGCCGTGACACGTCTAGACCAAAACAGAGGATTGGATTTTCATGATCTCATGCCAGGCAGAGCTCTTACAAATGTCATCAGAAATGTGACCCTGTTGAAGTTAAAACCTTTGTCCGGGGCCTGTGGCTGTGGGTAGCTCAGCAGTTCAGCACTTACCTCCTAGGTCAAAGGCCATGGTTCATACCCAGCACCCAGAGTGATGGTTAATATTAATTGTTACCTTGACAAGATCTACAGTCATCTTGGAGACAAGCCTGTGGACATATGATGGATCAGCCTGACTCCATTTCAAAGATGGAAGCCATTTTGTTATAAGGTCAGAAGAAGTTTATTTCTACTTGCTGAAAAATTCAAAATTGACCATTCTTTAACCTGTTTCTATAATTTGACATGCTCCCTACGGAGTCTGGCACTCTTTGAATGTACTCTGATAAGAAAAGATGTTCTGCCAGATAACTTTGAAAAGCTTGGGCAAGTTCCTATGTACCCAGAATTCCTCTGGATATCCCCCAACTCTTGAAAACCCCTAGTCTTGCAGTTTGGCAGGGGGTGATATAGAAGCCCACCTTCTCCTAAGTTCAATGCTAGTTTCTCAAACCCCATTTTAGGGAGATGGCCCTGTCTGATGAAAAATAAAGCTTGCCTAATTTGGCCAAAGAATTTGGGTAATGGTCCTTATCTTTTGGTGAAATTAACACTTATCCATAAGGAATTTTCTAGATTAGGTTAACAAGATCATAAAGATCCACCCTGAATGTGAATGGCACATTCTATGGGCTGGGGTCTCAGACAGAATAAGAGAGAGAAGCAAACTGAACGCCACTACTCATCCCTCTACCTACTGACTCTGCTGCAAGGTAACTAGATGCCTTCAGTTCCTTTCATCACGATGAACCATACCCGTAAATTATGGAGGTAGAATAAACCCTTCTGTGACTAGTTCCCTTTAATGGACACATCTTGACATAGTCTAGAATGATCAAGAACAGTGTCTTAATAAGGAATTTCCTACATCGGTTTGACCTCTGAGCATTGCCTTAAGTCAACTGATAATGGAAGACTCAGCCTACTATGGGTAGCACCATTCCCTAAGCAGGAGTTCCTGGACTGTATAAGAGTATAAAAATCAAGTTGAGTGCAAGCACGAAGTTCACTTGAAACTTTTTCTCTCTTCCCTTGACTACAAATGCATGTGGCCACTTGTCTCAAGTTCCTGCCACTGAGACTCCCCAAATAATGGATTGTGACCTGGAATTGTGAGTTGATTTGTTTGGGGATTGGAGGTAATTATACAGCAGACATGAAACTGGAACACTTTAGTTTCTTAATTTGCTTTTGCCTGGCATTTTGTCATAGCTAGAAAAGCAACTATTAACATCTCTCTCTGGTGTGTGTGGGGGGGATCTTCTTTTGTTCTACAGAGAACATTAAGAAAATAAAAAGACAAGCCACAAGCTTGGGACATCCTTAAGCAAAGAATTGCAGACAACTAAGGATGCTGAAAGACTGAGAAAAAGTCTTCTCCAGGGATAAACTTCCCAACTGGTTATTATACAAAGTGGTCAGCCCTCAAGTCAAGCCAACACTAAATAGACTGTGTTGGGGAAAATTTTAAAAAATAGGTCATGAGTTAAAGAGGGACAGGGGTAAGATGGGAGAAATTGAAAGGAGAGAGATAATGTAATCACATTTTTATTTTTAAAAAAATTAAAATTAACTTGAGATGAAACAAAAAGTTCCCGAAACTTGCATAGATGCTTCACCAAACATGGAGTAGAGCGACTTTAGGAATACTCGCTACACCACAGTGAGACACGGCAGTTGTGTGAGCTTAAAGCCACAGGGCCAAGTGTCCTGAAGAGTTGTGGAAAAGCAGGACCTGCCATCCAAGGACATCACACAGTTACCCAGGCACAACGACATGGCAGCTTCCTTTGTGTTGTTCTTGGTTTGCTTTGCTTTTGAGACAGGGTCTGGTGTGGTCCAAGCTGTCTTACAACTCTAGAGTAGACCTTGAACTTCTAATCTTCCTACCTCTGCCATTCCTGGGACTGAAGGAATGCACCACCACACACATTTTGTATGGTGGTAGGAATAAAAACCAAGGCCTGGTGCATGCTGGGTAAGCAGTCTGCTCACTTGGCTACGCCTCCAACCTTGGTGTCGCAGTTTCTCCAAAAGCCAAAAATATTATACTCTTACTGGAAGACTCAGCACCTCCATGGCCAGCAGTCTGCCTGAGAGAAATAGAAATCCATGTGAGCAAAAAGATTCATAACCAAACACAAAAGCAGCACGGTTCAAACCCTGAAACTACCCCGGTGTCCATCCGTGTAAGAATGCACATGACTCGTGTCTTAGTCAACATTCTGTGGCTGTGAAGAGACACCACGACCACAGGCCCTCTTACAAAAGAAAACATTAGTTGGGGCTGGCTTATAGTTTCAGAGGTTTAGGCCATTATTGTCATGAGGGGGGTATGGTGGCACACAGGCAGACATGGTGCTGGAGAGCACCTGAGAGGTCTACATCTAGATTTGTGAGCAGCAGGCAGAGAAAGAGCCAGCGGACCTGGGTTGGCCTTCTGAAACCCTAATACCCACCTCCAGTGACACACTTCCTCTAAAAAGTACACTTCTAATCCAACACGGCCCTACTTGTGTTCCCCGTCAGGTATCAACACTTCCTAATGACCAAGCATCCATGCACATGAACCTGTGAGGGACATTGCTATTGAAACTACCCCGGCCATCAAAGGATCCTGAGCCATAGAACGGAGTGGACCACTCCATGAATCTCACATGAGCACATCTACAGAAAATTATGCCAGGAGGCCAGATACTTAAGACAACATGCAAAGAATCTCCTTTATGTGATTTGTCCTCCAAATGTGTAGGAACATCAATCCAATGAGTTCCGGGGTATTGGGACAGGTAACTGTAGAAATAGCTTTACAATGTAAATCTCCCCGTTTGCCCAAAAACAACCAAGCTTGCAGTTTCTGTTTGTGTGTCTTGAGCGTCTTTAATTGCTCAAGGTCTGTGGGACCTAGAGGAGATTTGCAGATGGAAGCATCTGTAGAAATACAACATCTTGTCTCAAACCTGTGTAACCCTCAGAGAGTCTTTTTCCAGGCCTGGTCTGTCTTTGGGCACTAGCCAGAATGAGACACTCACCATTGTTAGTTTTTTATTGAACTAATCCCTTCAGTGCTTTGAGTAAATTCTCATGGCGGTGCTGCCTCTTGACATAACATCAGGGGACTGGAGAGAAGAGCGCATGACAGTACCCATCCCTGTAGAAAGTGCATTTGACAAAAATCCAACGCCCAGAAATTAGGGGAAAATGGACCCAGCTGCCAGAAATCCCCCCTTTTTTTTTCCTACTTAATCAGAATAGTTTACAAAAGGAAGAGAGTCCACAGCTGACATCGAGAGACTGACATGAAGAATAAGCCGAGTACAGCCACAGTCACCATGAGTGCTCTACTCCATACAGGAATCCTTAACTTGGACATTGAGACAAAGGCATGTGGTGTGTATCCTCAGAAAGAGGAAACAAGCTGTCCTTGCCAAAGGTAACATCAGGGCCTAGAAGATTCTAAGATGTCACACAAAACAAAAGAGTAAAACGAACAAAGGTCCTTCTAGAATTAGAATGGGAATACAGCAAAGTCACCGGATGTGAAGTTCATATAAAAAAAACATTTATTTTCTGTGTGCCAGTGATGAATAGTTGGAATTTTAAACATACACACACATATGGGCACACATATGTATGCTTAAATATCATTTATAATAGCAACAAAAACAAAATACTTAGATATAACTCTAACAAAACATCCATAGCAACTATGTGTAGAAAAAAAACACAAAACATCAAGGAAATTCTCAATTACCTAAATGGAAAAGACATTCCACATTTGTAGATTGAAAGATTCAATATAGTTAGGCACTATTTTCTCCCAAGTTGAGATATAGATTTTATGCCACCCCAAAGTGTCTGTAAAATACTCTGTAGCTATCGGCCAACTGATTTTAAAACTTTATCTGGAAGGGCAGAGGACCTAGAATGGCCAGCACAGAGACAAAAAAAAAAAAAAAAAAAAAAAAAAAGCCAGAAAAGAAAAATTAAAGAGAGGCTGGGGCTGAGCCAATTTCAAGACTGACTATAAAGCAACAGTAATCAAGACAGCAAAGTTAGACACACAGATCGATGAACCAGGACAGAGAGCCCAGAAATAGACACACAAATATAGTTGGTGCATTGTGTTTGTTTTGTTTGTTTGTTTTTTTTTAAACAGGGGAGCAAAGCAATTGAACAGAGAAAAGATGGGTTTCTCAGCCAGCTGCTGAAATAGCTGGATCCCGGTGTAAACAAACAGATAAGGGCCTCTGGTCAAAGTTTAGATCTTTCACAGAAATAAATCAAAACCAAGCATAGAACTAAACATCTTAAGTACAAAATGCAAAACTAGAAGAGTTATGAAAGAAAATGTGGAAGAGAGGTCGAGGTGATCTTGAATCTAGTAGTATCTTTATAGACACAACACTCAACATGGAGCATGACAGGGGACTGGGCTGGGCAAGTTGGAACCTACATAACTGAAAGGCTTCAGGCTAGGAGCACAGCTTGGGACAGGGCGCGTGTCTGGGAGCACATGACCATGGCCCCTGTCCCAGCCTCAGCAGTGAGAACTAATAAACTGAACCTCTGAGCAAGACAGTGAAAAAGAAACATCAGCTGGGCATCTCAACAATCAGAAGGCAGAGACAGGAGGATCTCTGTGAGTTCCGGGCCAACCGCAACATAGTGGGTTCCAAGCCAGCCCTGTCTCAAAAACAGAAAAAAAGAAAAACCAAAATCTGGAGTAACAAGGTAGATACTATAAAAAATATTTGCAAAATATAGATCCAGTATAAGGCATCCATAACCAAAATATACAAAGAATTCTTCAAATTCAATGGTAAGAAAACAACTTAGTTCAAGTTTGTTCATTAACGAACTCATTCAATTGAGCTTGCATGCATGCCATCTCTCTTGTGTGGAGTCAGCGGTCGGCTCTCAGGAGTCGGTTCTCTCCTACTACCTGGTGGGATCTAGTAATCAAACTCAGCTCACCAGGGTTGTGTTCAAGTACCTCTTTCTCCTGAGCCCTTTTACCTGCCCTGACCCCTGCCCTACTTCCAAGGAATTGAAAAGATCTGAACAGACACTTTACCAGCTTTGAAAGGCCAGCAAACTTTTATTTTATTATTTTTTTAGACCTAACATAGAACATTACAATAGGACTAGGTAGTTGGGCTGTTATGAAGTAAATTCTGTAAGGCTCAAAGATCTTGAAGAGTCAAGAATCTCTAAAGGGATGCCCATAAAACTCAGGTTATGAGCTGGATGTGGTGACACAAGCCTTTAATCCCAGCACTCAGGAGGCAGAAGCAGGTGGATCTATATGTGTTCTGCAATGCCCTGCTTTATAGAGTAAGTTCCAGGACAGCCAGAGCTATGTAATAGAGAGGCTATATTTAAAAAAAAAAGAAAGAAAAAAGAATGTTCTAAAAGGAAGTTCCTTGGGATTCAGGAAGTAAACAACTCAGAAGGCTCAGGAAGTCCCCACAACTGATCGGGGTTGAGCACAAGGCTTCCCCTTCCCTGAAGGTAGTAATTAAGGAGTGCTGAGAGTCACTCTCAAACCAGTGGAACTGTCAAGAAAAGAACTCGAACCTGTTAAGCTGCTTGATAGTTGTGAAGTGAATTCCAGGTTCTCAGCTTCATGAGCTGTCAGCCACACAGGGGCAGGCTTTGGTGACACAGTTGTCTTTGAATCATTTTTGTTCCTATGAGTGACCCCCTACCATATTCCTGTTATCCCAATAAAATTCACTGGTGGTATGCATACTTTGCTCTGTGATTGATACCCTAGCTGAAGCAAGTAGGCATTTGTTCACATGTCCCAGGGAAAGAATCACACAACACATGCTCAGGAGTGTTTACCTGACTGACCTCAAAACAGATGTCTGTATATAAACAGTCATGCAGATGTCGGTAGCCACTTTATTCATAAGTCCCCAAATGGCAAGCCCTTAAGATGAACAGTGGAGCACCTATGCAGTGGAATATTACTCATGGTTGAATTCAATAAGAAAGAGCAGCCCAGCCTCCTGAGCTGGAGAATTCAAGGGAGGGGGAAGGGGTACACCAGACAGAGAGGGACTGAGGGGATATAAGAAGAACCTGGTGGCCAGATCTGCTTTAGTATATTAAACAGGCACCTCAGCCATCAGTCCTAAGTTTGAAACCTTAGCATCATTGATGACAGGAAGAAGCCTGTGTGAACTATGTACTCTCTAATTCTGTTTTCAAGAGGTTCTGGAACACAAGAGACCATAGGGATGGTAAAAAGCTTGGCTTCCTGATCAGACACACCTGCGTGTCTCAAAGGCTTGTCAGACTCACCCAGTCAAGGATGCGGTGCCCCGACTTCACACCTGCTCTTCTGTTGGCACCGTGTCCTTAGATGGCTCTGCTGGCCTCCATTCAGTCACCCAAATTGGAAACAAGATATCTTCACCTCCCCACTTCTCTCTCATTTACCTGGAACAGTGGGCCTTGTCAACAAAGCATGCCAAGACAGTGGCAGTCCCCACACGTCTCTGAACCTGCCTGTCCCCTGCTGTACTTCGGTATCCATTTGCCAGGAAACTTCATAATCTTCTGTAGTGTCATAACAGGGTCACTGTAGTCTCTCTGCCCACCCCCTCCAGTGTGTTTCTGTTTCCCAGCCGTCATGAAGATGAGACATTATCTCTAATCATGACATCCCCAATAACTGCACCTCACGTCCCCTGTGCTGGAAACAGAGCACCTGTTAACTGAAATCTCCCAGTGCCCAACCCAGAACCAGCTAGGTCCTCACTAGCCATGTTGGCCTACCTTCTGTTACTTGCGCATGCTGTGCCCACACTTCCCTCTTCTGTGGCTGACCCTAAGCCCCCACCAAGCTCAACTTGTGTTCAGAAAAATAAAAGAACCCAGGAGCTGGAACACTGCAGCCCTTCCCCCAAGGAAGAGCTACTCCATCCTACTCCACACTAGACACAGAAACAGCTTCCAAAACAAGGAGGATAGGCCTGGGGAACCTATCTCCGTTGGTAGAGAACTCATCTAACATACAGAAAGCCCTGGGTTCGAGCCTAGCACCACACAAAACCCAGGCAAGGTGCAACACATCTGTAATCCTACACTCAAGAGATGCAAAACTTCACAGTTCTGATCCCCTACTTCATGGTGGATTGAAGACCAGAAAAGGGGTACAGAAGACGAGACCCTATCTCAAAATATGAATTAGTTAATTAATTAGAGAGAATGACCTTGGGTGAAGTTAAGTGTTATGAGGAAAATCAGTGTCCTCTCTCTTCCGGTTATTGGTCTTGTTAACAAGAGAGTTTCAGAACGAGCTCAGAAGGCAGCTCAAGGACAATTTAAAGAAAAGCCGCAGAGCAGGCAAGTCACTGCAGTGGCTCCTGGAGAGGAAGCTGGAGAAGAGGAAGAGAGAAAGCCATTTGACTTAAGTCATGATGTTCCTGTCATGGAAATCAACCAGGTGGACATGGAAAGGGCCAGAGGCTTCAGAGAAAAGAGTGTGGAAGCCCGGCATGTCCGGGCGTGTCCCCTGTGCTGGAAACAGCTCCTAGATCTGAAACCTCACAGTGTCCAGCCCAGAACCGTCTAGATCCTGGGGAAATATAATTAGAAAAGAGATACACAAAGAAAAAGAAACGCTATAGTTTTCTGAATAAGGGCTAAGAAACAAACCTGGGCAGACTTAACACAGTTCCACACCAGGGCTCCGTAAACAAACGCTCCAAGGACAGCTGCCTGGGAGGAAAGCACATCTCTCTCAAGCGCTCAAGCGATAACCACTTCTCTCTTCCCATTGGCAATGCCTTCCTGAGAAGTGGGCCCTTGGCCAGGTGATTGGCTGAGCCCAACAGGAAAGCTAGGTCTCCATTCCCAGGTAGGTTTTAGTTTTCTTGGCTAGGAGGAAATAGCTTTGCCCAATGGGTCTTCGGTGCTGTGTGTGGGGGTGGTGTGGGCACCGGCTAGGACAACTGAAAACTGTAACACGGTGTTGCCTTCTCGCCTGCAGCCGCTGGGTGGACCTGTCGCTCGTTCTTCATTCGAGTATTTTACAGACTGTAGTTTCAAAGGCCAGCATATCTGTATGTTACCCAAGAGTGTCCACAGATCCCATTCGGTGGTATATGTCCGGTGGTGGGAGAAGTGGCTAGGCTACTCCTGTCTCTCAGCACCCCGTTCCCGCGCCCAATCAGTGGCTCCTAAAGGTGACCAGAGGCACGTTGCCCTGGTCAGATCTTCTCGGGAGTTGTAGATGTTCCTCACACTGCCCAAGGCACCGGCTCTGCAGCTAAGCTCTCTGGGAGAGCTGGTGGCTCCTTTCCTTCGGCATGCCTCTTAGTGTTTGTCACCACAGCACCACGCACAGCTTCTTACAGAAACTTGGAATAGGCTCGCGGGATTGTGCAGAGCTTGGAAAGAAAGCAGAGGCTGTTTTGAAGAGTTGCATTGGAGCATGAAAGAAGCGTGTTTATAAATCAAAATCAACTACCCAAGCCCGGAGAGCACTGCCTTTCAGGGAAGGGGCTGCAGGCGCTCTGTGATTTTAGGGCTCTTTTTCCATCACAAATAGTTCTTACTTGCAGGTTTTTTCACACACACCCTCATGTGTGAACATTTCTAAGAGCCAGATATGATTCGGGAAGAGAGGAGGGGAAAGAGGAAGGAATGGGGAGAGAGGAAAGAAGACAGAAACAATTGCTCAGAGCAGGGGAGGGGTGGTGGGGATGGAGAAAAGAAGGGAGGAAAAGATGGAGGAAGAGAGGGAGCAAGGGAGAGGAAAAGAGGGATTGAAGAAGAAGGAAGAGAGAGAGAGAAAGAGAGAGGGAGGGAGAGGGAAAGAGGAAGGAGGGAAGAAGGGAGAGAGGGAGAGAATAGGGAGAGGGAAGAAGGGAGGGACAGAGAAAGAGAGGAAGAAAGGAAGGGAGGGAAGAGAGGAAGATAGCAAATGAAAGTCAGAATCAGGTTGGGGTTGGGATGAGAGGTGATTTGGGTTTTGTCTGTTTTGTTCTGTGGTTTGTCCCCCGTGCTCCACCCCCATACTAGTTATTAGATCACCAGTGCTGGTGATCCATTACTAAGCTTCATCCACACTCCAGCCCTTTCCCTCCTTCCTTTCTTTCCTCCTTACCTCCCTTATCTATTTTCTCCCTCCTCCCCTAACCTCTCTGATAGAGTTCTCCCTAAATCTCCCTATCTTCCTTCCTCAACCTTCTCACTTCTGGTGTCAGAGGCCAG
Organism: Micromys minutus; assembly: GCF_963924665.1. NCBI lineage: Eukaryota > Metazoa > Chordata > Mammalia > Rodentia > Muridae > Micromys > Micromys minutus. The sequence continues at coordinate 45,839,033 of NC_137978.1, forward strand.
CACCACCAGGTCCAGTTTGAGTTCTAAATTTGAGAGTTGCAAACAAGTAAAAGAAGAGAAAAACAGGTAAAAGAAGAGAATGCCGTGGTTTTGAGGAGGTCTCCTGAGGAAGCAAGGCCAGCAGGCCTGCAGATGGAGGAGCCAGAAGGAGGGAGCAGGAGGGAGGCCTGGCGGACACAGGATGCTGGAAGGTCCGGGTGGTTAGAGGGGAACAGACCTCAGACGGGAGGGATGAGACACCACGCCAAGCGCCAGTAGGGCCACATGTCACTAAATGTTGACCACATGCCAAGGCTGTTGGTGACCTTGGAGGGGAGAGAGAAGAAAGGGAGGGAGAGCAGGATGGTGCTGTTGCTTTGTTGGCAAAGGAAGACAGGAAACCTTGCAGTTTGCTATGGGTTTGCTTAGAGTGGAGGGTTAGAGCATTAACGGTGTGCCTGGATACCAACAGAAACAATTCGGGGAGAAGGGAACACTGATCACAAGGCACGAAGGGACAGGACCCTGCGCCCAAGTGGCCTTGGAAAAAGCACTAGGGAGTCCATGAGGGCAGAGGGACTCAGCCCTTGAGACATGTCCCTGAGCATCTTCCAGTACAAGTGTCCATCTTCCCAGAATTCATTTCTGCTCCGTTTGTACCACAGGCATCCCCATAGTGCTTCTGTTTCCTCCCAAGAGCAGCTTCCACTATTCAAACACATCATAGGCATTCTCCCAAGACTGCGCCTAGAGGCCAAACTCAATCATTCTAATGGCTGCTTAGGATGAGGCAGTTCGGATGTGCCAACATTTAGGCAACTAATCTAAATGATGGACGTGTAGACAGGTCAGGTTTCAAGTTGCTAGTAACACTAGGGGAAGATCCTTAGGGAATTGTATACTCTTGAGTATTTCTGAATGATCGGCTGTTAGAACAAGCTGGGGCACACATTGCTCACAGTTTGTGTTTAGATAGAATGTCCTCTGCCAAGGTTACCCTAAAGAATGTTCCCTAAGCAAGAAGCCAGAGAGGAAAGGAAAGTGGGAGTAGGGGTGACTGTGGACTTCTGACAGGAGGTTTGGTTAAAGCAGGTCTATCAGAAACACAATGACTCTGCTCTCTCTCCTCCTGGTGCTGCTCGGATGTGTTCATCCAGCTGACCTGGACACTGGAGAGGCAGACAGAGGACACGGAAGAGAGAGGCAAGCAGGGGAGACGGGAGGACATAGGCAAGTACCTGCAGGGTCTGTGAGGGGCCCCGAATTCAGGTTCTGGAGAGGTGAGGTAAACCATATGCTTTGGGGCTTATCTTGTTACTTCCTGGACACAACAGAAAATGTGTTCTTGTACATATCTGAAGACATGGCAGAAACATAAGGCTGGTAAGGGTGGGCCGAGGCTGGTGGTGACCTGCGGACACTTATCTCCCTGTTTTACAACCAGTGAACCCCTATTTTGTTGACGATAATACTTTTTTCTGCTTTAAAATGTTCTTTTCCTTGCACCCTCCCCTCTGCCCCTGCTGCAAGCAGTCACATGACACAGTTTAACCAATGAGAACAGTGGCTAGCCCAGCTCTATTTTCTCCAGCTATGGAAGCATGAGCAGGCCATTCTGGACAAGCTCAGTTATACTGAAACCTACAGGATGGGCTACTGTTCATATTGACCGGGGACAGGATGCTCATCTCAGGGAAGGCTTTGGGGACCCAGAACGGTCCACACACACTGAACAGAGGGATGGAGGAAGAACAATGTGACCCTAACCATTTGAAATAAAAACCTCTGTCCTGTGTGCCGAAAGGCTGGGGCTGGTCCTAACCTCCAATGGGTCATCAGCATGACCTTGGAGGAGCCCTGATCACTCTTTGGAAACTGCCCGAGGCTTGTGTTTAAGGAGAGTATATTAGTAAATTCACCCTGTACAGGGCAACCCTATCCAATGGGGGCTCTTGCTATGTGATTATTGGTTTTGGGGGATGTTAATGGTCCCACTCCAGATGTCCCACAGGATGGCTGCTCATGAATCTGCAGCCAGGAAGGCCCATCATTGAAGATCCTAGACTAGGAATCAGCAACCCTCCCACCCTGCTGTCTGGGCCTTCCCTGGACGGTCCCTGCTGGGCCCGGCTCTCTAGCTACACAAAGCATGGCTCCATCTTTATATCCCTAGAGTTTGCTTTCCTGACTTCAAAGACCAGCAGTAAGGTACACAGCTAGAGGGGGCAAAAGTTGGGGCCACCTAAAGGTTGGGGTCACCTATACAATCAGTAATATGAAAAGCAGAGAGCTATAAGACACTGCAGGAGACATCTCCAGATCTGCTAGACACAGCTACTGAGCCATCTGCCCACACAGGGAAGTCGGTAGAAAAGCTCAGGGAGGGAATCACGTAACTCAGGTCATGCAGGCTGTCTTGCCTGAGTCCAGCAACAGAGAGTTGCCCTTTGCAGTTTTCTAAGTCTGCGAAGGGTCCAGACAGACAAGCATCTGCTGGGATAGACTTTGGGAAGACCCGAGGCTTCCAGTAATGAGCTTTGTGACCACAAGATAGTTGCTTAACCCCTCTGGGTCTCCGTGGCCTTGTTTATAATGGTGAAGGCATTGAACCATGTGCCTGTGAAGGTCCTTCCAGCTCAGCCGTGCAGGATTCTGAAACTAAGAGAGTGGCACCTAGCATCTCATGAATGACTGGGGAAATACAATGTAGCAGACAGGCACTTCAGATCTTGGTTTCATTTTATAGGCTTGGTTTTCCTCTTCCTTAAAAAACAAACAACAACAACAAAAAAAGAATAGAAAAGAAAAAGATCTTTTATTTAATCTTTTGAGAATTTCACACCTGCAAAAAATTTATCTCAATCATATCCACCCTCACTGTTTCCCTCTCATTCCCCTCAGGGGCCCTCAGCACATCCCCCTTCCGCCCACCTTCTTGTCTCTTTCTTTCTTTCTTTCTTTCTTTCTTTCTTTCTTTCTTTCTTGCTTGCTTGCTTGCTTGCTTGCTTGCTTGCTTTCTTTCTTTCTTTCTTTTTTTTTTTAAACCTCTGACTCCACCACTGCTGGCTACTGAAATGTTGGCTGATCATGTCTCATCGTGTGTATAGCTAACTTCATCTGCAGTGAGTTCATGAGTGGAAAGAGCCATGTCATATCCCGAAGACAGTGTTTCACCACACACACACACACACACACACACACACACACACACACACACACACTGGTCCTTACCTTCTTCCTAACATCTCTTCTGCTATATATCCCTCAACACTGGGGCTTAAGGGTTTGACACAGGGCTGTCACTTATTCCTAGGCCTTAGACCGGTTGTGAATCTCTGACTTAACTCCTGCCCACTGCAAAACCATCTTCTCTGACCAAGACTGAGGGCATCGCTGATCTGTGATTATAAACATTAATATTTATAAGGTACTTTGGCAATATGTCATTTAAGAAAACAACCGTAATAGACTCCCCTCTAGAACCTATGGCCTTCTGAGCCTTGGGTTTTTGGTCAAGTTTACAGTACCAGACATGAATGACCTCTTGTGGAGCAGGTCTCACATCTAATCTCAAAAGAAGTTGGGTGTTTACATAACCTTCATGTCACCATTGTGCCAGTGCACACATCCTGCCTGGCAGGTCAGTGTCGTAGCATGACACTGGGAAAGACCTTCGATGGCTGTTCTGAACCAGCAGCCTGTAGAGAACTTATCAGCTCTTTGTTAGCTGTCCAGCAAAAATGAAGTTACCAGGTCAGTTCTAGCTTAATTTCTCTATTTCCTAGGGCCAAGTACAGTGTATCTTCACAGTAGGGTCTGACCATCTAGTTACAGTGGCCAAGTGAAAACATTGGCTGTACCCTATGCTGCTATTTGGGGGTTTCTGGGGCATCGTTGGCCAATATTGTTATGGAGGTATTATACATCTGCCACTGAGATTTTCACTTAAAAACCCACTGTCTTCTGCATGAGGCGTTATCTGCCCGTGTAAAGCACTTGTATAGAGAGAATATCTTGTGTTTTGTATGGACACATGTCAGTGAAAAGCTCTATGGCCTATGGCTTGAGCAGGAAATAGAAGGTGGAATATTCAAGAGGAGAAAGAATTCTAGGATAGAGTGGGGTGTGAAAGAATGACCCAGGAAGATGTGAGAACAGGTAACCATCCATCTGGCAGAATGTGGGCTAGAATAAATAGGATATTTTAAGTTATATATGATCAGAGTAGAGCCTAGATATATGGCCAAGGTATCTGTAAATATATATTGAGGCTAAGTCTTATTTCTGAGAGCAGGGGGCTGGGAGGAAGAACTGGGTCTAAATTCTACAATCTGTGTTCAAACTCCTAATATATAATGTACATTTAACATATGACATATATAGAATATATTATATATCTAATGAATATATTATTACCTATAGTGTATATATAATAAATATATAAAATAAGTATATATTTAATATAATATATGTGTGTATATTATATTTTTGAAATTCAACTTTTGAGATAGTAGATATAAGTTCCTCTTATTTTTGGTAACCCATTGGCACACTTTTTTCCCCTTATTCCCTATCCCCATTTTTTTTCTTTCCACCTTCAGCCCAGAAAAGGCTTCCTGTGGCTTTTGTCTCCCAGAATCTTCACTTAGAATCTTCTCTTTCCTATTCTCCTATTCTATTACCTGCTCTTCTCAAGCAGTTAAACCTGAGTTCCCAGGATGTCCCAGAATTGCCTCATTTATCAGTCTCTCTCTAGCCACCCATATTGTCTCAGGGATAGGGTATGGCCAGTGAGAAGCAGGACCTTTGGTCCATCTACTTATCCCTGAGCCTTGAAATCTAAGAAGAGCAAACTCTCCCAGAACCACCCCATCCACCTCCCAAGATGGAGACAATTCCCTGGAAGGTGAATCTATTCACTGATTAATTTAACCACATATCAGACCACCCTGTAGGACATACCTGAGCTAATACCATAATGGACCCACATTGGTGGGACTGCATCTTAGCCAGGATTGCTCAGGTTTTTGTTCCTCTTGCCCCCATTTAAACACACACCCTGAAAATGAACTCAGGATCCCCCCATCTATCTCTCTTCTCACTGAAGCCACACTGAGTAAAACTCTCTCTGCCTGTCTCTTTAATGGACACACCTCTGTCCTGTTGGAGTAGTCAGAGCCTTAAAACTGTGCTGATAACTCTGGTCCTTGGGCATGAGCTGAGCCCAGCACAAAACTTTGCTGTCTCAGCCTCTCCTCTCATCCGTGGGTCAGGGTCACATCCTGTTACCCGCTTTCTTCCCACAGGAGAAGCTGCTGGAACCACCCATAATGATACCTCCCAGGGCAAGGGCATATTTGTGCCAGACTCTAATGGACCAAGCAGCCCTGTCACCACCAGACCCAGAATAACGAGGGCTCCGGAAGGCTGCTGAGTCAGCCCCGGGGCTCCTGCTGCTGGCTTGCCTTTCTCAGAAGGCAGCTGGAGCTGGAAGACCACTGGCTCCCTTTAAAGGGGACCAGGCAATGAAGCAGAAAGTGTCACACAGAATGCTTTAGAGTCCAAGCCAAATGTAGAGGTTTTTAAAGTTGACCTTGTTCTGATGATGTGCAGATTAAGAGAGCAGGCGACTTAGCCAAGATTATACAGCAGTGTAGAGTGTTGGACTCAGTATCTCCCAAAACTGAGTTCAGTGGCTCCTTTTCCCTTGCCAGCCTGACCTCCAGATCATTCCTCAAAGATCCTTTGATTTTTCTCTCTCCTTCCCAGTGGCTCCCAGTCAGTCATGGGCAGATGCTCCCACAGACTCTCTGTTGTCTCTGATCTGATGGTGCTAAGGTCTGAGTCACCTGCCAGACAGACCTTACTTATTCCCTCTGTTTGGTTGATGGAACCACAGACTCATCTGTCTGTCACCAACCCGATCCCAGTGTCTGTAAAGAGTCTAATTTCCTTCCATCTCCAGCAGGGATAGCACCACAGCCATCTGGTCTACCCACTATGATGCTGCCCCATGGGCCCAAGGCATCTTCAGAAATGAATAGCAACAGGGAGGCTGTAAGTTTTGAGTATCAAATCGTTACTCACCCACAGATCACTCCAACTTCTGAGCCCCCAGCTGAAGTCACCAACCATTGACTAATACAAGTATCTGTTATAAGACAGACACAAGCTGCCAGTCCCCTACCCTCAGGTCATCATCTCTGTCTTCCAGGTAGGAGAAGAAAAGTTAACAGATACAGTTATTTACATGCTTCCTAAGAGCAGCTCTAGGGAAATGCTCTATAAACAGCCCTCTACCCCCTCCATCTTCAGCCCAGATCCCATCCACTAAAGGAGCAGAAGACACAATATACCACACCCTCCATCCTGTCTGATGCAGAAACTTGAATGAATTCCCATGATCTCCAGCCACATCCACTTGAATCCCCATCAGCCCCTCCTGGTCCACATCCCATTGGTCCTGCCACATCAATGTCAGAGATTAACTTCTGGAACCAGAGGCCATGGTAGTCACATGCAGATGTTCTGTGGTAGCCCAGCCCTGTTCTCCAAGGGGCTTGTCTAGACACAGCCATGTGGCACAGTCTTCAGAGAGCTCTGTTTCCTTAGAGCATTCCAGTTATCAAGTATGGCTGGTTATGAAGATCCCTTACATAGGCTGGCAGGCCTTGAATGAAAATCATCACATGGGGCTTGCTAGGTGCAGGCGAAAACAAGAGACCATCCATTAGCAATTTGAGTAAAATACAATGACTGTCATAAGAATTTAATTAGACACTTACTTGGGTTGGTAATCGTGCATGGAATTCGAGTGGGCAGGCTTCCTGGACTTCCAAGGAAGGGAAGCTCAAAGGCCTTGCTCCAGGTGTAGAGTATGAAGGGAATCTGGTCCATGCCTCGGGTCCTCAAAAGATGGAGGTGGCTCATCTTTGCACACCAGTATGACTTCTGATATCTGTTATATTTGGGATATAATTTTTGTCCTGCTAAGGGGTCATGTGGACAACGGACAGGCAGCAATGGCAGCATCAAGGAACTTGTTAGAGGCCTGAACCTGATGCTTCTAGATCATTCAGATTATCCTCAGTCCCTGCCTAAGACTCTGGCCACACCTCAAGGTTCCACATACTCTGGAGTCTGGAACTCTCTCCCTACTCCATTCCCTTCACACTTGTCTCTTGAGCAGTCTGCCTGGGCCTCCACCTTCCCAGATACATCAGCACCCCAGCGACATTGCGGTTTGCTGCACATACTCTTTTGGGATGCTCTATGCACAGGCCTCTACCTCCTCCATCTCCAGAACCCAGCTACTAAATGATGTGCTAGAGCAGCTGACTTTTTCTGCTTATACTGTGTCCCTTTCCAGAGGGCTCCCCAGGGACCCCTGTGTATGTCCTGCTGGCCATTCCCCGTGAGAAAATCTACTTCTTGCTGCCAAGCCAGCACGTTAAACACTGTCCCTGATGCCACTGGCTCTTGATATTGAGCCCACACTACCTCCCTAAACCCCCCTTGGCCTTGAGCTTCTCTGTGGTCCAGGCCTCTCAAACTAGCCACCAAACTGTGATGCAGGCAGTGTTGATACTCTGGGATCTGTGAAGCTGGTCTTCTGTGGCTGCCCTCTATACTCAGCTTGTGATAATCGTCTAATCATCCATCTTCCACTCACCCATGTGCCATCTGACAATCTGCTAGTCCACCAAGACAATGTCCACCCTGAGAAAGCTGAGGGTCATAATGGTGACAGGGTGACAGAAGCCCCTGCCCAGCTCACGGTCCACCCACAGATGGGGGCTTTGATGGATGGTGGCCAGGCTTCATCCTTGTGGCTTCTTATGCTATGAAAACATGTCTGTCTCTTGTCAGAGCTGAATTAATGGACACAGGCGGGAAGGGCAGGGTAAGTCCCTTCCTCTGGAGAAATAGAAACTGGTACCCATGCTTATGCTGAGAGGCCACAGAAGTGACATGTCACTACATGGCCTCGCTAGTCATGGGATGAGAGTGGCATCCAGATATCACCCTTTTCAAATGTCCATAGAGGTAGCACAGCTGGCCCTGGCAAACAAACATAGGGCTCTGGGTCAACAGAGGCTTCCTTGGGTTTGTGGGTAAGTGGATGTGCATTTGGGAGGAGTCAACTCAGTTCCATTGCTGTGACTCATGAGACACAAGAAATGGCCACATTCTGCAGATCAGGGTCCCTGCACCTTCTTGAACTCAGTGTCTCCTCTCTGGGGCTAGTTCCTCAGCAGATGCATGAAATTGAAGAGTGAACACAGGGTGAGAGCCTACCCCTTTCTCCCAGGAAGAGAACTGAACAAGGGTAAGGAGAGGATCAAAAAGTACCATATCAACATCACACTGCCTAGAATGAAGAGGCAAAAACCGCAAGATGGCAGCCATAAATCCAGGGCACAGGCCTCTTACTCAGGCTTGGTAGAGACTGTTTCCTTCATGGCCTGTGTTTCACCCGAGTTGTTTCCCCACTTGATAACACGAATTTCAGTTACAGCTCTCTGGTGGTTGCTTGGTGTCTCCAAAGAGTGCTTTTCACAGGAAGATCAATTCCAAGAAAGTACTTAAAGTCTGTGCAACACAGAGCCATTAACCAGAACTAAGTGGCCCATCATTCACAGAGAGGCCTTTACCTGTGACCCAGAAATGATATGACATTGCCTGGCCACCCTGTGGGGAGCCCTACAGCCATACTAGCAGCAAGAAGACTGAGCCCTTTACAGGTGTTGCTCTGTTTGAAATTCAAGGTCATTTCGGAGTCTAAAAGGCCAAGGGGTGGAAGGTCACCCCAGGTATGCTCAATAGAAGATACACTGCCCACAGATCACCCACTGAAAAAGAGTGCCTTCTCCTTAAAGTGTGACTATGCTGGTGCACCGAGCACCCCAGATCCTCTAGTGTGACTCAGTAGTCCTCACAAGCATGTGGGCAGCACCAGCAAAAAGTCACCGCAATGCCACAGGTCTCTGGTCAAGGCAAGTCAGTAGGGGACTGTGATGTGGCAGAGACCCTTTCTGGAGGAAGAGCGCCAGGGAGAGCAAGGGGGAGGGCTGAGTCACACACTCTGAGATAAATGCTGGAGAGGGGATCCCGAGATATAAAAGTGACATTGGAGAGCGACTGCCAAGGTTCCATCTTACAACAATGCCCTCAATAAATATAATGATACCTGCCCCTTCTGCCAGGGTTGTCATCTGTGCCTAGCCCTACGCTAGTACTCTGTGTGTGTTACCTCATTTAAGCTCTATAAACTCAGCAGCATCAGCTGTCAACTTGACACAAACCTAGCGTTGTTTGTGAAGAGGGAACCCCAGCTGAGGAACTGCTCAGATCTGACAGAGCCATGGCCATGGATTGGGGAAGTGTCTTGATTGTTGGTTTGTATAGGAGGACCCAGACCACTGTGGGTGGCACCATTCTTAGGCAAGTGGGCCTGGGCTTTATAAGAAAGTAGCTGAGCAAGCCAGCGGGAGCCAGCTTCTCTTCATGGTTCCTGCCTCTGCTTCTGCTTCACTTCCTGTTCTAACTCTCTTCAAAGGTAGACAGTTATGTGGAAGTGTAAGATCATGGTCATGGTGTGTACCACAGCAATGTAACTCAAACTAGAACCATGGAATGCCAACCATTTCACAGATGGGTAAACTGAGACTTGGAAAGGAGACATCCTTTACCCTGCAATTCTCAACTTTCAATTCATATCCAAGTCTCTTTGACAAAGTCTTACTTAGCCCAGGACAATTATGACTTGACTCCCTCTGTCTGGTCTTGAACACCCCCCAGGATGAAGAAGCAACACCTCTCAGGGCACCTGAGGTCCACTGCCAATTTCAGGAAGCTCTGACCATTGGAAAGCCCCTCCTTCCATAAGTCATGGTAGAGATACCTACTTTTAAATGAATCTGTACATTTCAGTGAAAAAAAAACCTATTGGGATTTGGAGTTTGGATAAGTTTAGGTTACATACAGATTGAGGAAAGGCTGGACTCTTCTCAGTATTACACCTCTGTCTTGTGAATGACTTCTATCCCTCTGTGGCTATTTCCATGAGAAAGTTCACCAGAAACTCAGATATTTGAACACTTAGTTTCCAGGTAGTGGTACTGTTTGGGAAGGTGTGGCCTAATGTCAGGAATTATGTCGCTGGGGATGGGCTTTGAGCTTTTAAAGCCTCTAGTCATTTCCAATTGCTCTCTTCTGTTTCCTGCTTTCAGTTATGGGAGCCCTCAGCTGGCTGCTCCCACTTTCTGCTGCCTTTGCTTTGCCATCATGGGCTCTAACCATCTGAAACAGGAAGGCCAAATAAACCCTTTCTTTTATAAGCTGCCTTGTAGAAAGTTTCACTACAGCAACAGGAAAGTAACTACAATGTATTCCTAGATTTATCTCTAGAGTCTTTCATTTGGACACAGTTGTAAATACTTTCCTGCAGTGCCGCTGTTCTTTAGTCATGTAGAAAAACACAGCTTTCTTCTGTTGACTTCACAGCCTCCAACCTTCCTAAGCTACCTTAATTCTAGTAACTCACAGATTGCATCGGGTTTTCAACACAATCACTTTTCTGGAAGCTGCATGTTTGGCTTATGTCTAAAATGGATGCATTGACTATGTTTTCAAGTCTTCTTTTAAAAGACCTCTTTATTCATATTTTCTATGCATAGATGTTTTGCCTGCATATATGCCTATACCCCACACATGCCTGATGCCTATGGAGGTCAGAAGAGAGCATCAGGTCCTTCAGAACTAGAGTGACAGATGGTGACTAGCTGCCATATGGCTGCTGGGAACTGATTGTGGGACCTTTGGAAGAACAGCCAGCATTCTTAACCGTGGAGTCTCTATTTTTTAGTTTTTATAGCATGAGCTAGAGTCTTAAGCACATGGTTGAAGACAAGTGGAGACAGCAAAGGTTAGGGTGTAGCAAAGGCTGGGCTGTAGCAAAGGTTGGGGTGTAGCAAAGGCTGTGATGTAGCAAAGGCTGGAATGTAGCAAAGGCTGGGATATAGCAAAGGCTGGGATGTACCAAAGGCTGGGATGTACCAAAGGCTGGGATGTAGCAAAGGCTGGAATGTACCAAAGGATGGGAGGTACCAAAGGCTGGGATGTAGCAAAGGCTGGGAGGTTTGGCTCAGTAATGGAGCATGTACAAGGCCCTGGTGTTGATCCTTAGAACCCCCACACTTATCTTGTTCTTGAATTTTAAAAAATACATTATTTTTATTTTTAACTATGTTTATATGGGGGGGGGGTGTGCATGTGAGCTCAGGGGCCTGACAATGCCGGGAAAGAGCAACAACTCCCTTGGATATGGAGTTACAGGCAGCTGTGAGCTACCCACTCAACGTGGGTACTGGAACCTGAACTCAGCCCCTCTGAAAGAGTGGGAACCGGGGAGCTATCTCTCCAGCCACTTGCTCTGACTTTTCCGGACTATTAAGTGTTATGTAGCCTCTGATTCATTTTGTGGTGTCCTTTATCAGTTGGCAGAATCATTCCCTCCCCTGCCTGATTTGTTGAGAGATTTTATGAGAGATCTAAATAGTGAATCACCACCACTACAGCCCTTCCCAATCTCCATCTGAGCCTCACCCTTTGGAACAGGCCCTTGCTGCTTTTCTCCCAGGAGGCCAAAGGGCCTCATACCACAATCCTAAGCCTGGCATGGTTCTGTGATTTGCTTTGGCCCATAAAGCAGAAGCAATGTGCCAGTTCTTGGTCATTCTGAAATATGCTCAATAGTTGCTTGAAGCATGGTAATGGATAGAAATGATTGGCATGATGTAGGAAGTGTACACAGCATAGATTTTAGGAACAGCCTGGCACATCCCACAGGCCCACAGGTGAAGCACTAGGGTGGGGGAGATAGCAGTGGGGGGACAGGGAGGTAGCAGTGGGGGGGGGGGACAGGGAGGTGGTAGCGTGGGGGTTGAGGGAGGAATTGTCCCTGAGCTCTTATTAAGGTTTTCATGGGGAAGACTGGGCAGAATGGGTAGCTATGATAAGTCAGCTTAGAATCAGATAGAGAATGTTTAATGCCTTTGCCTCAGAGGGCTGGTCTCTAGACATCAAGTACTCAGCCCTGTAGAGAGGGGTTAGGACAAGAGAGATGTTGGCTTGATGCATGAGAGTCAGGTGAAGAAGGCCATTGGAGTCTGGGCTTTCCACTGGCTGTTTTATGTATCAAGTATGGGCTCATGGGCTCCATGTGTGAGCTATGTGCCGTTTCTGAATTAGCTAACCCTGGGAGGAGCTGTGTCCCCAGAATGGAGTTCCTGTATTCTAGAGCACCAAGGGTATAGAAAACGCTGTGCTACATGGCAGAGCACTCACCTTGCATGTGTGGGGCCCCAGGTTCAGTCCCCAGCACTGAAGGAAAAAATAAACACAGATTGGAGAGAGGACTCAGCAGTGAGGCTCATGCAAGCAGGAGGGCCTGGGTATGAATTCTAAGAGTCTAATCTCAGCACTCCTATAACAAGATAGAAGATGGAGACAGGAGAGTCCCTGGAAGCTCCTGGGTTAACCTGGACTACACAGCAGCAATCAACAAAGAGATTCTGCTCTGCCTCAAACAAGATGGAAGGTTATTTAACACCCTGCCACACATACACACACACACACACACACACACACACACACACAAGACACATACACACAGAGAACACACAGACACACACAATGTACCAACATACATACAGACACATACAGACCACACACACACACACACACACACACAGACTTACAGACACACACAGAGAACAGACACACACACACCAACATATACACAGACACACATGCTAACACACACAGACACACACAGAGACACATACACTAACACACACAAACATAAACACACACTTTATGGAAAGTGCAGTTACCCCCCTTGGCTTCAGTGCCCTTATTTCCCCATATGAAGGAACTTTGGGAAGATCGCAGAGGAGACTTTTAGAGGTTAGGACACAAATCGCCTCAAGCATTGTAGAACACATATTATGTTTGAAAGAATAACACAAATAGAAATAGAAGGAGTTCTTAGAGGTCAGCCCACCCCTAGGTTTTCCATTTATATGGCATTAGCCAAGAAAATAGGTAAACAGCAGTGGAGGTCTCCTAACAATAGCTCAGCACCATGAGCGTCTTACAGTGAGTGCTGTTGTGTTTGTCTGGTCGAGGTGGCAGACTCTGCAGCTGGGATGCGTTACTGATTTGGTGAAGTCTACCTGAGGGTTACTCTAAACAGAGGGAAGGAGTAACTCTAGTAGGCGTTGTTGGAGATTTGAGGTAGGAGATCCTGGGGAGAAGCCTGGGGAGAAAGGCAGGTGAGGCAGGAGATGTGGGTGGTCTTTTCCCTGTGGGTGGGAGTTTACCGCTGTGCAGCAGACACTTCTCAGAGGGAACAAAGCTCTTCGCCCACTTTTTGGTTTTCACTGATTACAGTAACGTCTAAACAGACTGTCCCTTGAGTGTGGGAGTGTAGGGGTGGACTTCTGGGCAGAGAGGAAGCAACACACCAGAATCCCGGACTAAGCAGATGGCAATCGGAGAAACGGAATCCAATCTCTAATAGGAGAGAAAACCAGAAATGCCCCAGAACTGTTGGAGTGTCTGGTGAGGCGGGCTGTGGGCTTGGCTGGCAGAGGGTGGGGGTGGGGAGTGGATAAAGACATCACAGATGGTGAAGTTAGGATGACATCATTAGCTCCTGAGCTGGGGCAGTGTTATCTGAAATATATGAGTTAAGAGATTCTTTTTTGTTGTTTGTTTGCTTGAATTTTATTTTGGTTTTGGAAGGTGGTTTTGTTTGTTTGTTTGTTTGTTTGTTTTGAGACAGGGTCTTACTGTGTAGTCTTAGATAGCCTAGAACTCACAGACAGCCTCCTGCCTCTGCTTTAGCACTGCTGAGATTAAAGGCCATCTTCAGAGAATCCTTTTTGAGTGGATACCTGCTCAGGTTAAAATAGTGACTTACATGGAGGATTTGAGCCTGTGCCTTGTATAAACTAATGTGAAAGCCATGTGTGGCAGCTCACATCTCTGAAAGGCTGAGGCAGGAGGACTACCGTGTGTTTTAGGCCAGTCTGAACTCCATAAGTTCCTTGAGCACCCCAGCTTGGGCTAGGGAGTGAGACTGACTCAAACACTGAAAAAAGATAATTTTATAAGTAAATAAATAAAACGATGGCGCCATTCTAACCAACAGTTGATGGAAGGCATGTGGCTATACTTCACACTCTCTTGTTTTCATGGAAGCTTGGCAGCCCCAGGGGCTGTAGAATGACCCCTGGATGACATATGTGCCATCCTTCCAGCCTTTATAAGATGGTGGCATGGGGATGGGGGAGGGGGGTTGACATGTGTATGAGTGTGTTAAGGCCTGATACAGAACAGACTCTGGGCTCCAGGGGTCCCCAACAGAGACCTACCAGGGACAGTAGAATGCTATGAGCCTATTTGGAAAGTAAGTATATGTCTTGGATCCTGCCAGCTCCTTAGGAGGTAAGAAACATTAGCTTACACAATGCTAGTGATTTTGATCTATATTTTGAAAACCCATGGGACAATTAATCCCCAGATATTTTTTTCATTGAAGGAGACAATTTTTAAGCAATGACCCAGTGGCTTATAAATACATTAACAATGGGACCATTCATTGGCCTAGACATGCAGTGCTAAGATGGCTGCCAGATATTTGACCACACGTGTGGTTCCTTCAGTGTTGTCCTGCATCAGCAATGACCTGGCTAAGGCTGAGAGAAACTAGAACATTCTGCAGGGCTCCCTCGGTCAGGAGAGTGACCATCACCCCATTTGAATACTCCCACGGCTTTTCACTCGGTAACCCCAGGTAGCTGAGGATTCTGGGGAGGTACCTGGCATCTGACAAGAGACTGAGGATGTACTGACACTGGACCCTCCCCAACCACTGCCAGCAGAACCCAGATGTGGTGCCCTGTCTTATGAAGGCCTCAGCAACTGTGAACAGCTGTGAGTGCTGTCCCCATGGTCAGATCGTCTTAAACACTTGTTCCATGAAGACCCCAGCCAGCCAGCCATTCACGATCTCAGTGATACACAACAAGGCGAAGTGACCAGAAACTGGCATCAGAAAAAGAGGTGGCCCAGGTCTCTAACAAAGCAGCCTTTCAAAGTGCCATGAGACAGTCTGTTGACTTTTAACTTGGAAGCTGGGTTTGTAATGAGGGGGTACTTCCACACCAGCATCTTCACAGGACCGGGATTTTGGTGCTGGGTCCTTAAGTGAGTCTCCTTAAAGGAAAAGTGTCTTTCAGGCACCATGCCTGAGCCTCCTCAGGACAGGTACAGCCAATAAAGAGTTCATCCGTAAAGACAGGGAGGAGAGAGGCCATGCCCCCCATGGGCATCCTGGAAGAAGCACATCCTGTCACTTCAGAGGTGACAGCCACAGCCACAAGACTGTCTTCATCAGAACCTGGCAGAGCTCAGCAGCAGAATCCCAGGGTTTGCTCTGGATGACAGGACGAGGCATTGACTTTGACAGTGACGGCTGTTAGCTAGGACCCCTAATGGGTGGACAAAGGCTTTAGACTGTAATAATCCTCTATGAGGGGCTCTTTATTTTCTCCAGGTCTAAATTTAGGCAAAATTAACTGAGATGGGGGACCACTGGAGACAGTCCCTAGCTTATAAATTAGGATTTATACAGATGTTTTAATCACAAAAGGACCTCTACTAACTTACCTTGGGCCACATTAACTATTTTAATTGAGCGTCTGGGGTTTGTGGGATCTATTTATATCGAGTTATCTGTAAATGCCAAAGCCTTGTTTATTTGCCCTTATTTATTTTCCCGAACTATTTTATTCCTTTTTACTATACCGAGGATTGGACTGAGGACCGTACACACTCAGGGCATATACCGTACCATGAAGCCCTATCCCCAGACGTCTTTCTACATGTTCTGTGGAGACAGTGTTTTACAGCCTGGGCTGGTCTCAGACTCACTCCATAGCCCAAGGAGGCTTGCAATGTTCAATCCTCCTGCCTCTGCTTCCTGAACAAGTGGGCTTCTAGGCTCTGCTTTGTACCTGTCTCTAGGAGTAAAATCATACTGACTCAATCACATGACATGGAACTGCCAATCCCCCACCACTAACAAAACCCAGGCTATGTTTTTGTCAGAGGGATTTCCTGAGGGTTCCTCAGTGGAGTCCCCCTCCCCATCCTGTCCTCTGTCCCCATCTCACCCACACACCCACCTCACACATCCCCATCCCACACACACAGCCACCTCACACATCCCCATCCCACACACACACACACACACACCTCACACATCCCCATCTCACCCACACACCCACCTCACACATCCCCATCCCCCACACACACTACACCTCACCCCACCTACCACAACCACCACATACACCACAACACAACAGACACATAATGCATGTACCACACACATCACACATTCATACATACACACCACACACACCACACATTACATACATACACACACCACATACACAACATACCACACACACAACACACACACATAGTATGTAATACACATACCACACATTACATACATTCACACACCACATACATATCACACCACACACACATGCCATATATATCACATACTACATATAAGCACATACCACACACACATACACACACATACACCACATGCATACACAATTACCACATACACCAAACACACCCCAAATACACATGTACACAGACACACACTCTATATTCATACAACTATTTTAAGCCTTAAACAGAATCCCACTTCTCCTCCTATCTAAAACATGCCTTATATCTGTGGGTAAGTAAATATGTAAATATCTTTCCTTTTTTTCTTTCCCTACCTGTCCCCATATCTGCCTATCACTGAAGATGCCTTGGATGTATTCATCATTAAGATAATCCCATGAGGCTGGAATGATGGCTCAACAGTCTAGAGTACAGACTGCTTCTGCAAACAACCTGAGTTCAGTTCCCAGCACCAAGGCTGGGCAGTTCAAACCCACATGTAACTCTAGCTCCAGGAGACCCAACGCCTCTCCTGGTATCTATTGGCAACTGCAACCATGAACACAAAGCTCACACAGACACATGTGCACACACCTAACTAAAGACAAATATTTGGCTTAACAGAAAGGTAATTCCCCATCGACACGCCCACAGGCCAACCCAACATAAAAAAATCTGGCAGTGTCTCTCTTCCCAAGTGATTCTAGATTGTATCAAATTGACAAAGCTAACCATCACGGGGCCTGTATCTTCGCCCGTGAAGACATATCAGGGCTCTCTATGGGGTGCACATGAAACAGAAGGGAACCAACTCAGCTGAAGCCGTGCTCAGCCGGCCAGCTCCAGCTGAGCCATAAGCTGACTGCAGATCCCTGTGTAGACCCAGCCAAGGGCAAACAAACCCACCACAGACAAACGGCCCTAGGCTTACCTACAGACTCCCAAGCTAAATAAAGGCATATGGTTTTATGTAGTGAGCAGACAACCTGAGCAGCCCTAGCCACTTCCCAGCATGCTCTGCGGAGAGGTTTGTTATGTACCAGCCCCCGCTCTCTCCCTTTCCCTCCCCCCTCCCTCTCCCCTTCCCTCCCGGCCCCTCCTGTCCCTGTCCAAAACTGGACTGTTAGCTCAGTAGTATTCATACAATACCTCGGCTCCCCCAAGTCTCTCTTTACCCTTACCTTTGATCCTAAAATTCCACATGTTTCTTCCATGCTTAAGGTTTACTCTATCCTCCAAGGACAGAGGGATGCACCACACCACACAGGAAGCAAACACGGGACCCTCCATCTGAGAACTTATGGATGTTGTGAGAGTTAATTGATTGTCCGATTGGCTGAGTGGTTGATGTCTGCAGTAGAAATATGGTGGTACATCATTCAGCAGAGGAACTCCAGCCTCCACACACAGCCAGCGTGCACAGAGCCCACTCTGTAAGAGAAGAGGTGCTCCTCAGCCAAGAGTGACCAGCCAGGCTTGTGCCATGAGGTAGGGACATCACCTCTGAATCACAGAAACTGTCACAGAGCTGTACCAGGTCCTCAGGAGGCTTGCAATAGCATGCAGTGGCAGGACTAGGCTCAGAGGGAGGCCGCAGGTCTTAGGTCTCTCACCCACTGAAAGCGTCTTGCCCGAGAGGCAGCGTGGGACAGTGGCTGGCAGCAGACAGTTTGCAGCGAAGCAAAGATTGCCTGGTCTGTTGCCGTGCTAAGCACTGTGGTCAGTGAGGTCATCCTGGTCCAGTCCTGATATGAATTCTGGTCTTTAGGAGCTGGGTGACCCTAGATGATCACTCAGCTGCCCTGGGTCTCAGTTTGGTCACCTGACAAGTTGGACACATAGTACTTTATCCTCAGAGTAACAGACACCAGGGGGACTGGTTGGGTCTATAAATAATGAATTTTCAAAAAAAAAAAATTTACAACCCCTTAGAATGCTTGTTAACATGGACCTCCACCTCTGTCCCTAGGAGGAGGTTGGCACTCCCTCCATGCTGGACTCAGATTCCCTCCTGGGCTCTTTCTAGGGATCCCTGCACCTGTCTCACATCCTTCCCACTCTTCTCTGTCCCCTTCCCCTGCCTGACTCTTCAGTGCTGTGGTATCATTTCAAACCAGCTATGAGGGCTGGAGACAGAGTTCCAAGGTACAGCACTCACCTACCTGATGGAGGCTCTGGCTTCAATCTCTAGCACAATACACACACACACAGTGAGAGAGAGAGAGAGAGAGAGAGAGAGAGAGAGAGAGAGAGAGACAGACCAGACACAGAGACACACACACACACAAACACACAGAGAGACAAAGACAGAGAAACAGGCAGACACAGAGAGAGAAGAAGACAGACAGACAGACAGACAGAGACCCTATTGCTGTCTTTTTCAACTCCATCTGGCCCTGGGTGAAAATGAGTGGCCATGGGTCTGGGAGTTTGCCTACCTGCTGGACTGAACCTGAGAAGAGTGGCATACACCTCACAGCTCCCAGCCCAGTTCAGCTGGGCCTCCAAGGCTAAGTCCAGCTGGACAGCGCAGAGACCTGGGCCTCTGGACCCCCGCTGTGGAGACATTATCATGTCATGTGAACAGCACAAGTCTGCAAGAGTGCAGAGCACATCCTGCCGTGCAGGGAAAGAAAGTGAATCCCAGCAATGACAGCCGGGGCTCCTGACCAGTGTCTCCTGAGGCGTCCTTATTGCTCTATGGCTCCTGATATGGTTTGAATCTAAAAAGTGTCCCCAAAGGACTCATTGTTAAAGGCTCAGCAGTCAGCTGATAGGCTTTTGGAAGGCAACTGACTTGGGATGGGGGAGTTCCAACTCCATCACTGAGTTCATCCTCTGGGGCCTCCTGAGGAGGTCTTTCTCTGGTTGAAATGAAGAAAGCAGTCACTGTGGCCGGGTTATCTATCCCACAAGACCACAGACAGGCCGCTGTCCTGAGTCCTATGCACAGCATGAGTTGAAGGGCCAGATCATAAAGGACAGGAGAGCCCCAAGGATCAGACACATTGCTTGGAACAAGGTGAAGAAAGACAGGATCAGCAGAGGGAAGGAGGAACTGAGGAAGGGTATACCTGATTCCTAGTCTCCTTCCTCTCTCTGCTTCCCGACTGCCATGCGGTGAACAGCTTCACTCCATCATGGTCTCCCGTACCGCCACAGGACCAATAGATCCAGCGAGGCTGGCCATGCTCTGAAACCTTAAGCGAGAGTAGACATTTCCTCCAACCCTTTGTCATCACACAGAAAAGTGATGGACACAACCAAGCCTGTGACTCCCTTGTACTGTGTTGCTCCTGGAAATGAACAGAGCTCTCCCTACAGCATGTTTATGATTCCAGGGGTCCTGGAGGAAGGGCTCCTTGGACTCTGGGGATAGAACATCAGAAAGCAGAGGTGTGTTGTATCCTGTAATTAAAAAAAATAGAAACTTGCTCCCACCTTTGCTCCCTGCTTAGCTCCAACATCGGCTGCCACCAGCCCCACTCCTAGCTTGCCCGGAAGCGGTGCACTCCACTGGCTCACGCTCCCATGTTCCTCCTGGCTTAGGTTCCCTAAGTCGCCAGCCAGCCTTTGCCCAGGAGTTGCAACTCTGGAGCTGCTGCCCATGCTCTGGCCCCTCCTGGCTTCCTTCCTCTTGTTCTTCTCGGCTTAGCTCCACCAAACCACCATCACCGGCCCAGCTTTCTCTCTCTCTCTCTCTCTCTCTCTCTCTCTCTCTCTCTCTCTCTCTCTCTCTCTCTCTCTCTCTCTCTCCCCACCTTTGCTCTGCAGATGAAAATCACTCAGACAGTTTTATTACTTTGAAACTTGCCGGCTAGTACAATGGTTAGCACAGAATGTCCTGCCCTAAACTTATCATTTAGTGTGTATCAGCCAGCCTCCAACCGACCTCCTTGGCTATCCGCAGATGGCACAGGCCAATGGTTCTAGCTTCCTTGAGATCTTAACATCGTTCTCCTTCCAAAGCCTGGCTGGAAAAGCCCCTTCTCCTTTCCTTTGTCTCCTTTTCCTCCTGGGACCTGGAAGTCCCACCTGTTCCTTCCACCCAGCAATTGGCTCCTGGCCTCCTTTGTTAACCAAATCAAGAACCAATTAGGGAATCAGACCTTAATATCAGCACCTCCTCCTACAGTGTGTGAAGCTGTGGCACCTCCACCTGGGTCAGCAACCTGTCTTGTCTCCCCCATCTCCATAAGCTGATGGTCTAGGGAAGTCACTTACCTCCTCCCAAACCTCAGTTTCCCCACCTGTAAAGCCTGGACTGGAAACACCCATCTGCCCAGATTTCCATGTCTGGATGAGCTAGCTCCACATTAGTGAAAGTGGTAAGTGTGAGTCTCAGTGTGGTTGGAGGGTCTGGGCAAGACATTATCCACTGCGACATGGAGAGACCTAGATCTGGACCCTAAGTTCTAAGGCCAGGCTCAACCCACCTTTCCTCCTTTACCCAACAGGGGGTGCATCCCACGCAGCTCCTGCCTTGGCGACACCCTCCTCACAAACATCCCAAGACGCTGACGTTGACCAGGGTACTCACCACAGGAAAGACTGTGTGACCTTGGCTCTGGACAAGGACTTTTCCAGTCCCCGTCTCTACCACCACCACTGCCACCCCCAAAAGAAATACTGCCTCTATGCTACAACAGTCAATGCATTTTCAGAGCGGCTGATGGTGGGCCAGGTTCCTCTAAGGACTATTGTGCCTTCTCTATAACGACATTCATTATGTTGTCTGACATCAATACTGCATTCAGGTTAATCTGTTTAACTTAATGAGGCATTTGCTCTCACTTAGAAAACTCCTGAAGAAGCATGTTTGCTCCTGAAGGGCTGAGTCCATGAATAGATTAACACGAGGCTTGAAAGGGCAACCAGGAAAATGAATCTAACTGGTCCCTTTTCTATTTCAGGCATGGACTAAGGCTGGGCTAACTGTCGTTCAGACAATTCTTTCTCAGAGGACGGAATGGGTCGACCAAGTGACATCTCCCACACTGGCTTGTCAGCATCCTCCTTCTGATTCTCAGTTATGAAAAAGATGTGTGTGATAGGGAGAAAATATTTCCAGAACAGAGCAGCAAGGGACCAGAGCGTGAGCTGGAAGCCCCCGTACAACAACAGGAAGTTCATGACCAGTCTGGTATGACCAGCTCTATGGGGTTTCCTGTCAGAGCCCTCATGTTCAGCACTCAGTGGGTGCTTATGGATGTTTTCCAAAGATTGTGAAGATGATTAGCCATGGCAGACCCTGCTGCCACTCAGGGAGTCCCATTGGGTACAAAGACAGATGATACTTGATATCCCGGACTCATCTGGGAGTAAACTGTGGCCCCTGATTCCTGGCCCAAAGAAATAGATGTCCCATGGGTCAATTCCATCTAATGACTTAGCCTATGGATCCTCACAAGTCAGTCTTCCCATGAGCACTTAGAGCCACTGCTGGCTGGGAGTCTGGCCAGCATACCCCATGTCCTCTAGGAATATCCTGTAGGCTGTCTCAGGTCATGGAAGCCAGGCAGTGGATGAGAGTCTTCCCCCTCTCCAAAGCTCACTCAGCACAAGCTGGGTTCATGTTGCCCTCCGAGTCCAGGGAGGCAGCTTCTGTTGAGTGGGTGAACTTCTTACAGGTGGCAGCTTCAAACTTGTCCTTTGCCAGCTGCCAGCGTTTGCGGAAGTCCTTCCGCCACTCCGTGACAACATTTACTTAGTTGTAAAATAAATGACAACGATGTCACATTCTTTACAAAGACATTAGAACGAATCAAATAAAGCTGGACATGGCTGTGCTTGCTGCCTTCACAGTACACAAGAGGATGACAAGTCTAAACCCAGCCTGTGCTGCATGACCAGTGTGAGACTAGTCAGCCATCTTTACAAAATTTAAATGAAGTCCTGTTTGTAAAGGGAAGGCTGGGCATGTGTGCAGGACCTTCCCCCGCGTGTGTGCAATGACTGTACAAGATCTGCAAGGTGCCCTACTCAGGTCTCTGTGGGGTTTTACCTCCTCTAGCTTCCTCGGCTCTACCTCCCCTGATGCTCATCCTGTTTCCAGACCATCTCATTCCAAGAGATGCAGCTGAGCCTCGAGGCGCTCCTGTCGTCCTTCAGCCAGTGCCCCTCCCCCATCCCTGTGCATGGGGTTATGAGAGTGATGTGGCTATGGGCTTGGAGGAGAACCTGATGATCTGAGTTCAGTCCCTGAAACACACATGTTGGAGAGCATGAATCCCTACAAATTGCTCTCTGGTCTCTTCATGAACACTGTGATACACATTTATGCATGTCCACACATACACAAACATATAAACACACATACACACATACCTACACATATATACACATATACACTCACAAACATACACACAAACACATACACACACACCATAAGCAACATTTTAAGGGAGTGTGGTGTTGTGTGCCTGCAACCCCAGCACTTTGAGGGTGGATAAAAGTAGATAGTCAGAAGTTCAAGGTCACCCTCAATATTATAGTGGATCTTAATCCATCCTGAAATTCATTAGACACTTACAGAGATAGGCAGGTAAATGGCATGGCTCGGAAATCTTCTCTGCTAGGTTGGTCAAGACTACAGCAAGCACACCTTAGTGATAAAGTCCTTCATGGAATTGTCCTTTCCCCAAAGGTTTATGTCATACATAGTTTCCAAGGCATGGGTAGGGAAGCACCAGGAGTCTGGCACTTTGATGATAGTGATGGATATAATGTGGCCCTGGAGACAGTGTGCCCTCTGTTACTTGGCTATGAGGTCTAGAGATGGCCACCAACTGCTCCTCCTCTTCAGAACCTTGGACAGCAGGTTTCTCCTTGAGATCAAATCCTAGCTTCTGTGTTTCCAGTACTTGGGACCTATATGTGCTGTAATGCAGTGGAAAAGCACCTCTGCACCTGTGTATGTTAACGGCCCTGCTCTTCATTTTACAAGCCAGGAAATGTCAGAAGAGTTGAACTGAATAGTGACACCATCTAATAAAAATGTCACTGGGCGAGAAGCCTTGAATCTTGGCTCAGCTGTGTGTTCTTTTGGGTAAAATGACTCCCTCCTGTCTGTGAGCCATAGAACTCCATGCCCCCTGTCTTCAGGATGACTTCTGAAAAATAATGCCTTCGGACTTCATTCCTCAAGTCTGCCCCCACATAGGGGGAGAATCACACAAGCATGAGAGGCTCCTCACTGTCCATCAACGTCTGCTTTTCAAATATTCTGCCATTTCCATCTTCCCAGGTAGAAGATTCTGATGAGTAGCTAATCAGTGTGGCCAAATTTATCATCAGTAAACTAATTAAAAACTAGACTAGACGCTAGTCAAAAGCATCAACAAACACTGAAACCGTGTTAGGTTAAAAACCTAACTTCCAGACTTAGATAACATTGCACAAGAATCTCTCTCTCTCTCTCTCTCTCTCTCTCTCTCTCTCTCTCTCTCTCTCTCTCTCTCTCTCTCTCTCCTTGTAGATGAGGAAGCTGAGGTCTGGAGAGAGCACAGGGCGTTTGAGGGCCTGCTTGGGGAGTAGCAGAGTTAGCACCAGAACCAAGAGCTATCTCCCATCAAGTCACCACCTACACACGCTCACCCAGAACATTCCAGACACATCCCTGGGTTGTAGATGAGGAGTCGGCCCTGCCTGAGGTGATAGCTGACAACAGCAATAACTTACCTGAACATCGGCACACACTGACTACCCTGCGCACATTCACTGACCACCTGACTCCACCATTGCTCCATAAACTACAGCACACACACACACACACACACACACACACACACACACACACACAGAGAGAGAGAGAGAGAGAGAGAGAGAGAGAGAGAGACCAAAAGGAGTTGTTCAGGGCCTGATCACCTGCCAAGGCTGCAACAGAGAGAGATCAAGGCTTAGGCATCTGATGAAGACCACATCAGCAGCCTCACTGCGTGGCAGGAGTCTGAGGAATCTAAAGAGATGGAACTGTTGCTGTAATTATTATAAGGATGGCTTATCCCTTTATCGGCTTCCGCAGTCTCACTCAGTGAATGTCGCTTTGGTGTGAAGCCAAGCATGTACAGACTCTGTCACTCCGTCTGAAAGCTACACTCTCCATGAGATTCCCTTCCCAGGCGGTTCACTCTGCCCGCCCTGTTACTTCTGACCACCCTGGCATGTTCCATCGCTCCACTGCCCGGCACAAACATGACTCCAAAGCCCGATAGCCTTTCATGTAGGTTTATAGATTAAATTTTCAAACCCTCTACACAATAAGATTATATCCAGTGGACAAAGATACAAACTGCCCTTCTATATGGGATCATATATATATATATCATATATATATCATATATATATCATATATATATATATATAATCCCTTAAATATATCTGCCTAATGACAATTAAGTCCACCTGGAGCCAGATCACCCTTCTCAACATCCATCTTGATTTTACCCCGGAATCTCCTCCTCTTCTGTTTTCCTGGCCTTTTCCACCTACCTCTCCACTGTCCAATCATATATTGACCTAACATAAATCTACAGGTAACCTTTAAAGTGGTTTTTCTGTTTGTAGTTTTTAAAGGACATTAAAAAGTTGGGAGAAAAGGGGGGGGGGGAAGAAAGGGAAGAAGAAAGAGAAAAAAGAGGAGGAAGAGGGAGGGAAAAAAGGAGAAAGAGATTTGAATTTACCAAATCAAACCCTTCCTTCAGTAAACATTTTCAGTGGAATCTATAAGTTGGAGGTAATTACATTTACCTGGGCAATAGAGCAGCAGGCTATATTCTGAGTAAAACTGAAAATCAGTTTGGATCTAAAAAAACTAGCTTTGGTGGAATCCAAAGAGAAAGCTTGGCCTGCGGTGAGTTAGCGTGCAGCTTTCTGGGGCAGCTTCGATGCCTGTTGGCTTTTGCTCTCACTGAGAACATCAGGAAGAGGGTTCCAAACATGGTGGCTCCTCTCAACCAAGCGCAGGGTGGGAGCCCCATTCAAGCCAGGCCATCGTTCTGAAGCTGAGGTTCCTGAGAGCTGCGTGGCTTTGCATCCCATTGTTTCCTGCTCTGCAACTCAGCTTCCTCAATGCTCAAAACAACTGTCCAGTCTCCCTGGATGTTGAGGGCCGAAGGCTGCGCCCTTACAAGATGGTGCTGGTTTCAGGTGCCATGAATCAGCTAAAGTGTGGTAAATAACCACTGGGCACATGTGTAAAGAGTGGTTCGAGCCAAGTCACTGCCCATCCCGGGGTGTCACGATCAGACCACTGGCGGGCAGCCAATCACACAGCGACATGCCACCCTTGGGGGGTATAAATTAGGGTGTCTTTTCCTGCCCGGTGTCTTTCTCTTTAAGATGCAATAAAGGTTTTGCTGCAGAAGGATCCTGGTGTTCCTAGTGCATTCTTGCTGGTGAGACGGTAGCGCGGGACACCTGGATCTAAGACAGTAAGTGAAAATGAAACGCAGATGTGGAAAGGCAGATGAGGAGGAAGGGCCCAGGAGAACATGGGACAGAAAGTAAAGAACACCCACCCCCTCCATGAAGGTGCTCAACTCTCGTGGCAGAGGCTCGGAGCCTGAGACCTTTCACCTCCACCAGCTCCATCTACCCTGAAGTCCAAGGACACAATTATCCCTGAACAGGATGTATCTCATGAATACAGTACCCAAGACTCCCAGGTGACAGGGTCTGCTCGAAGTCACACTGTGAGTCAGAGAAAGAAAACACGGACTCCCATATCTGCACACCACAAAGGGTCATAGAGTTGAAGCTTCTCTCAAGTGTCCACTCTACCTCTGGGTCTTTCCTAGTGGCCTTGGTTTCTAACAGTTTGCTGGACTTGTGGATATACATGCTCAGTGTCTTGATGTGTCCTAATCATGGAGATTGGACTAGTATCTTCCAGTTGCTAGGTTTGAGGTTAGAGCACAAAATTATCTACTGCCACATCACCCCCCCCCCCAAATGTTCATCTCTGTTTTCTCCTCTGCATGTCCTACATCCGTAAGGTCAACTAACTGCCCTTATTTCACACCTCAGAATAGAAACCCCACACTCCATCTCCAACACTAGTCTGTGAACCCCACAAGATCAGGACCCTGATTTATCAAAGACTGCAGCCCTGTGCAGAATGCCTAACAGAGGGACCAGGTCCACAGTGAGTAGGTCACATGCATGAGTGTCTCTTCCTACAAGGAAGGTCCCCAGGTGGGCCACAACTTGACCCTAGGTCCTGATGACATCACAGGACAGCTTAAATGTGTATCTCCAAGGCCAGGCCCTGAAGGGTGCCAAGGTCATCCCAGGGGAGCAAGGTGTCCTACATCAATGTTCCAGGGGTGAAGACTCAGGAAGAGCTGAACATCTGGACCAGTAGGACCTGATACAGCCCAACAGGCAGATGAGGATGCGGAGTAGGCAATTCGGAGGCAAAGTGTGGATCTGAGCACTGCTGGTGGGAGCACAAACTGCAAAGGCAATGCTACAGACCATTTGGTGACATCTGCGGATGATCCTGTATGTGACTGGGACACAATGTAGTGATTCCACATCAGTGCCCATGCCAGCGCTTACACCGGCACAACCCTGGAATGCACAGGATGGCAAACAATCTGCGTATTTGTCCAACACACAAGACCCACACAGGGACTGGAGTAAACCAAGTCGTGTTCTGCGTGGCAGCCTGTGAACATTTCCAGGTGTAATGCCGGAACCACAGGAAACGGGACACATAGGAAGCCAGAGCAGTGTGTCTGTGTGACACTCATGAATCACACAGTGCAGAATGAGTGGCACTCGGGAGGTAAAGGCACTTCTAGGGAACTAGTGACAGCCTCATTATTGCCCTGTACACCTAGCCCTGCAGATATGTTAAGAAAATTCTAAGATCTCCAAGAGGACATATGTACTTTCCTCTGGATAAGTCCTCTGTTACATTATGGTGCTACAAAAAGTTGGCTAAGAAGGCCATGAACCCAGGGACAGAGCGATGGCTTGGTGGTTAAGGACACGTACTGTTCTTCCAGAGGTCCTGAGGTTATTCCTAGCACCCATGTCAATCACCTGGAACTTCAGCTCCAGGGATACAACACCCTCTTCTGAGACCACCTACCACATGTGCTCACACACACACACACACACACACACACACACACACACACACACACACATGTTTTTCTTAAAGGACCAATAAAGAACTAAAACGGTAGCCAGCAAGATGGATGAACTGGTAAAGATGTTTGCCATCAATGCTGATGATTTAGGCTTGATTTCTGAGACCCACACGGTGAAAGGAAAGAATCTGATTCCTTCAGTTGTCCTTTGATCTCCAACCACACACAAGGCATTGTGCCCACTCACCTACATATACACACAGAAGGAAGGACAGAGGGAAGAGGAAGGGAGGAAGAAGGGAAGGAAGTAAGGGAGGGAGGGAGGAAGGAAGGAAGGAAGGAAGGACATTTGAGTAACCCAAACTCCCAGAGCATGCCATGAGGCTGGCTTGTAGTCACAGCCGACAGACTCACACCACACACTGTAGAACAATGAACCATCTAGCACTGGACAAACTGACAAGGGACCGAGACACCAAGCAGATGAATGAGGGAAGGAATAAAGGATGAGCTAGCAAACGAAAAGAATGTAAGCACACAATAGCCAAAGGAATGCAGGAATGAGGGAGCCACTGGTCCACCGAAGAACCAAGAATGTAAAGGAGCACAGGAAGAAAGAAGAAAGGAAACCATGGTACACAGAAAAGGGAATGATCTGGCCAAGGTGAGAGTAGGGAATGAGCTGACATAAGGGGCATGAGAAGAAATCCAAACTGCCCAAGAGACAAGCAGATGGATAGGGCGTGAGACGCCATGTCTCAGCTGCCTTTCTGTTGCTGTAATACCCTGAAAAAGCAACTTAAGGGAGAAAGAGATTTTTAGCTCAGAGATTCAGAGAGGAAGGCAGGGCAGCAGCGTGAGGATATATGGTAGGAGCCAGAGTGTGCTCACCAGTTCTTCTTGTCAACATAACACCTGGGGTGATCTGGGAAGTAGGAACGTCATCTGAGGAATCGCTTAAGTCAGATTATCTGTGGCCATTTCTGTTAAGGTTCATCTTATTGGTGATTGAAGTGGAAGGTCCCTGCCCACTGTGAGCAGCACCATTCCCAGGCAGCTAGGTCTGGGATGCACTGGCAAGTTAGCCAACCATTGGCCAATGAGAGGGCCAGCAAGCAGAATTCCTTCTGTCTGCTTTAAATCTGTGTTCTGTTTGGGTTTCTGCCCAGACTTCCCTCAACAATGGCCTGTGATCCGGATATGTCAGCTGACATAGACCCTTTCCTGCCTGAAGTGGAAACTTGTGGTTTCTTCGGAAAGTCAGTTGTGTCAGATGGTGTTTTGCCGGGGCACACATGTGAAGGAGTGTTTCCCTGAAGCAGACACAGGTGAAAGAGTGTTTTGCTAAAACAAACACATGAAAGGACTCTTCCTTACCAACACATGGCACAGCTGAGCTCCATTTGCAGTGACTGGATATAGAAAAATACACCAAAGAATCTCCTGGTGGTTAAGAATTGTCAGCAAAATTCTTAACGCGTCTACTGACTTGGGCCGGTTGTCAGTGATGTCAGCTTATACAGACTCTTGCAAAGACAGACTCCAGGAGCAGGTGAGAATTCAAGCTCATTTATTAATTCTCAGGGAGCTACTTAAAATTTCCACCCACGGCCAATTGGTCCCAAAGAAGTGTGTGTCCTCCAAGTGGTGTTCCCGAGGGACTGTCATGGTATGTATAACCAATATCTAGGCTCTTGGGCAGGCTTCAGTTTGACCCTCACAAGAAATTTGCTCCGCCCCACTGTTTACCCGTTTATGCGGAAGTGCCAGCGCCCTGGCAGAGGACACGTGATGTTTGGAAGGCCTATAAATAGGACTCAGCAGACAGTGATGGAGGCGGGCTTGCACAGCTAGCTTTGCAAGGCTTCTTGGTCTTGAATCTCCGGCGATCTTTGCTTCCTTGAAAGAGGCATGGCAGAGAATGTCTGGTGTCCTGCTGACCCGTGCCGGCTCTGCTGAGGCCTGGCGGTTTCTGGAGGTAGTGCCGCCGCTGCCGATTCTTGTTTGCAATCCTGGCACTACTTAAGCGAAACTCTGGTATTTCCCCGAAGTGTTTGCGAATGGATCAAGCTGCCGCTGCCGATTCCTGTGAACTGGATTGCTGATTTCCTGACAATACAGATGGGATTCGCTCCAAAGAATAATTTCTAAACGGGTCCACTTCCCTGTATCCTTATAACCTTTTTTTTTTCCACTACCACTGGGGGGGTAGGCTAGACGGGAGGTTAAAACATTGAGAAACCCGTAGTAAAAGTAGGTTTTGAAAAATATCAAAGCTAACACCTGCCCTTGGGTTTGCTTCTTTGTTTTATCACAGCAACAGAAAATCAAACTAGAGCAAGGGGTCTGACTAATCACATCACATCCACTCTTGGGGAAACAGAGGCATGACAGGGAGCAGGGATAAACTCTGCATCCCCCCACCCAGTAACTCACTTTCTCCAGCAAGGCTCTGCAATCTTCCCAAAGCCACCAGCTTAGGATGGAGTGTTCAGACATGTGAGTGTGAGCCTATGGGGGACATTTAGCCCTCAAATCACAGCACACAGGAAGCAGGTGGATTTCTGCACAAATCAATGGATAAATGGCGCCAAGTGTTCTGAGAGGACGTGAGGAAAAGGGGGTGTGAGCAGGAATCCTTGCTTCTCGCCAAAGGAGCATTAGCCAATCAGAGAAGGTCTCTCAAGGGACGACACCTTAGAGATAAGAATGTGATGGAACCAATTCCACACCTGCAGCTAGGGCACCACCCGTTTCTGGGGATTAACTCTGAAGCTAAACAGAGCCCATGGCATTGTTTTCCCAATTAGGTCACAGGTAATTAGCTATTATGTAGCAAACCCCTCAGCATGATTTTAATCATCGCTATTTGAACACCACACTTCCACTGTCTCCTCACAAATTAACTTCAGAGAGATGCAATGAACGCAGACATAGGAAGGCTCATTGGGTGGCCTGGGATGGGAAAGAACTAGATGCTCCCTGTGTGGTCCGTCTGGAAGGCCCCAAGGTTGGGGACAGAGCTCAGGTTGGGAGAATTCAGAAGACTAGAATCCAGGAGACCACAGATATTCTTTTCTACTTGGTCACCCCCATTAATAAAGTAGGGTACTTCCCATGATGTGAGAAGAAACCTTGGGACAGAGTCAGGGTCACCCCAGACGGAGGTTAGGAATCAAGTCCCCCTGCTCTGAACCTTCTCCTCGTGTCTTTGGTGCTACATCCAGCTCAGTGTTGGTACCCAGGAGAAAACAGATAAGTGTGTCTGGATACAAGGCTCAGGGAATGGAAGGATGAGCAGAATGAATGGAAGAGCCAGAGCCAGGCAGTGGTGACGCACGCCTTTGGTTCCAGCACTTGGAAGGCAGAGACAGGCAGATCTGAGTTCAAGGCCAGCCTGGTCTACAGAGTGAGTTCCAGCAGAGCCAGAGTTAGACAGTGAAACCCTGTCTCAAACCCTGCCCCTGTCAGAGGAAGAATATAAGGGCTGGTGAGTAGAAAAGATGGGGGAGGGGCCTTTCAGAGGTTTCACCCCTATCTGAGAAACTCTTGCTGGGTGCTAAGAGGAGTCTCAATTTTTTTTTTTTTTTTTGAGAATGTGGCCACTGGTGGGTCGCCAGTGTCCCAGTGAATGGCCTCAAGCCTATTTGCACATGGTCATCCCTGGCTAGACTTAGTAGGTAGATTGGCATGTCCTCAGTAGGGGTAGGGGATGGAAGCGGGCTACAGTGGGGTAGCTGGGAGTGGATAAGACCAATAAATATTGTGTACATGCATGGAATTTTCAAAGAATAAATAAGATAGTCTTTAAAAAAAACACTAATTAAGGGAGTGGAGTGTGCTTCTTAAACTGCCTTTAATAAGCTAAGCTTTACTTGACAGACAAAACACACATTCCTCCGGCAACCTGACCCTCTGTCATTTATGGTCGCTCTAGCTGCCTGTTCATGGGCAGTGTAGTTCTGTTGCACTCTCGTGTCTGCCTGACTTTCTGTCTCCACTTGATAGCTTACGACTGTAGAAATCTACTGCCCTGTGTGGAAGGAGGCGTGGTGGACTGGGACCTGGCCTC